>NC_068939.1:59671958-59864991 GCF_016801865.2 Culex pipiens pallens | reverse complement strand
CCATGAATACGCTGACGATTTAATGAACTAGACCCTTTAGGTTTTTCAATCGTTTCCCCTTCAATTCCTACAGGGTAGCCAGTTTGCATTTTTTGAAGCAAAAATTAAAAATATATGCGGCTGAATTGGTGATAATGATGTTAAGACCAAGCAAAGCAATGTAAAAGGACCGAAACCGAAGTGTAAACAAAGAGTCTATCCTGCTCACGTCAGTTGATGTTTACATTTGGAACGAGCAGAATAGACTCTTTGTTTACACTTCGGCTTCGGCCCTATTACAATGTTTAGCTAGAGATCATAAGACAAAAATAAATCAACATCAGTTTAAATTTTGGGATACTTTGCAATCGGTCCTAACAATCATCTAAATCTCTAGCATCAATTTGCATTTTTATCGTTTAAAAACATATTTTCATTGTTTCTGTTAATCATTTGCTTTTTAAAGCTTAGATTTCATTCAAATAATTACAGTAAAGAAATTCAATTCAAAATATTAAATTAAAAAAAATCAATCAATTTCAATGTAATATCGAAATAAATTGATAAACAAAACTGGCAACACCTAGTTATGCATGTGTTGGTGATAGCCTTGAACCGACGGCAAAGTAGCTCCAAAAACTGATCCAACGCGGCTGATTTGAAAAAAATATTTTGAAATGAGTTTTTTTTTTTCGATAATAGAATAGTTATTTCAATGGTTTAGTGACGGAAAACCAGAAAGAATTAAATAAACAACAGTTACATTGCTCGGAAACCCGACGAAATTGCTTGGTGTCAGTGCAAAACAGAAAAAATCATCAAGGTGTCGCGAGCCAAATCTGATAAGCAACGAGGCCGGAATTTTTGGACCTAATCGATATGCTAGGAAAATGAAAGGAAGTTCGAATGGCGTTGGAAAAAGTGGCTGAAAAAGCGGAAATAATCCAAAATGTTAACATTTTTGGAAGAGGTAAGATACAAAACGATCCTGCCTACACTTTCTGTTGGTTGGATTCAGTGAATTCGTACTTTAAAAGCCTGAACTACCTCGATTAATAAAAATAGGTCCAAAATAGGTACTAGGTCCAAAATAGGGTCATGTACCCTATATTAAAGCTCAACAGGAAACAATAAACAATTAAAGTGTTTTGTTCAAAACAAAACTTCATCAACTAAAGTTAGGTATTTACAGGAGAAAAATAAACCCAAATCAACACGAAAAAATCGTTCAAGTGAAAAAAAAGTACTCACTCCATCGGCGACAGGTCCATGTCCACCTCCTCCCCGGTGCACAGCGGAATCTTTTTCTTCTTGTTTCGCCGGCTCTTCGAGTGGCACGTAATGTCCGACTTGACGACAATGTTCTCGATCTGGAGCGTGTGCTTGAACGTGCCGTCCAGTTCCTGCAGCTGGATCAGCAGCGGCCCCACGTACTTGCGCACCCCCTTCTGGTTGACGGCGTCCTGGCGAATCTCCAGCTCGATCGTGTTACGCTTCCGGTTGAACACCGAGGTCATCGTGAAGCGGGCGTGACCACCGGTTCGCACCCACTGGTCGATGAACACGGCCATGTCCTTGCCGGTGACGGTGAAGATCGCCTTCGTGAAGATGTTGGTGGAGATGTGCAGCTGGTGCCACAGGCCGCTGCTGATTTTCGTTGAGGCGGCGTTCGACGCTAGGGCCAGCTGTTTGTTGAAGACCTGCAGGAGCAGTTCTTGGCCGATGCGGTGTTCCAGCATGCGAATCACGAGGTGGGCCTTCTTGCGCATGATTTCAACGTATTTTGGGGAGATTGTGTGAATGTTTTTGATTGGGAAATAGAACGGATTGTCGTTGTAGGCTTTCGCTGGGGCGGCTGGGGATTGGTTGATGCTGGAAACTGCTGGGGGAGCCGGCGCCTGGCTACAGTCCAGAATGATTCCGCCGAACTTTTCCTCGTACTTTACGACCTCGGCGAGTTCGTCTCGGATCCAGGCGCGGTACGCGTTGTTACCGAAGCACTTTTTCGAGTACAGACCGCACATGTACTCGGCGATTCCACGTGCCAACCAGGCGTCCGACCAGTTTTGCATCGTGATGAAGCAGCCGAAGAATTGTTCGGCGATCGCTTTGGACATGACTTTACGCGCGACGAACGTCTGATCGATGATGGCAATCGAGTGCAGCAGGTGCGTCGACAGGATCGTCATCGTGGCGTACGCGTTGCAATCGTTGTCGATTTCGTCCACAAAGACCTGTTTGTAGCAGGTGAACGGATATCGCTGCGTCAGTGCCTCCTCGTAGAACTCGAACGCTTCGTGCATGTACCGCACGGTATTCTTCAGCAGGGGCATCAACTGGGGCAGACAAAAGTGCGTCACCTCGTGCATGTGCGGGTCGACGTAAATCTCAAACGGACCAACGGCCAACGCAATGTTCGGCGCCGAAACCGGAACCGACACCGTATAATGGTACGTTTTTCGACGCAAATCCGGAGTCATCACGACTTCGACCAGCTCCCCACAGGAGACGGCCGTCATGTTCTTGTCCACGGTAAATTCCAACTTCCAAGTGCACGGTTCCGCATAGCTGTCAACGCAAGGGAACCAAAGTCTCGAAGAATTCTCGTGCCCGTAAGTGAACATGTGCGCCGCCCGTTCCTCCATCGTTCCCTCTCCCTCGGGAATGACAAAGTGCACCCCGCCGGAAGGATCCTCCAGCGAAAACTCGATTCCAATCCGCAGCCCTCTTCCCTCGCCAATCAGGTGAGTGGCCTGCTCCGGAACCACAATCACCAGCTCACCCGCATTGTTGTCCGGGTCGGTCTTCTTGGCCATCTCCAAGTGACACTTGGAGAACACCTCCAGCGACTTGGTCTTGTTGTCCTGGCAAATGTCCAGAAACGGATCAAAGTAATGGAACGTGGCCTCATAGCTGTCGTTCAGAATAACCCGATAGATCCGGCACTGGCGACAATTCAGACGGATTATCTTCAACGTCTCCTTCACCGGCACGATGGTCAGCTCCACGAAGCCGATGATGCTCTTCCGCTCGAAACTGATGCCGGTCAGGCTCAGAATCTGGTGAACTGTGCAGGGAGAAAAAAGGCAACGTCAAAACATTTCATGCAATCGCACCAAAATAAGCAATACTTATAATTTGAACGGTCGCACATTATCTGCCGTCTTTTCCTTCTTCATTTTGAGAGATTTCGATGCAGTTTAGCGCACCATTTCCACCGAAAAATCAAATTAATTTGAAAAAATCACTTGTTTACGCAGAAAACGACGCCGCCTCCACAGCAGCTAAAATTTTTGTTTTGACGTTTACTTTCAAGTCAAGACAAAAACGTCAAACCACAACTCACAGCATGCGCGCATGCTGTCAGTTTGGGCGTCGCGATGCCGGAACGTCAAAATCAGCTGAAATCGAAAACATAACAAAATTGCATCACACGCCGGCGAATTTCGTAAAGTGATAAAAATAACAAAACCGTAAATTTGATAAAAATGTGGCCACTGATTCTCCAATTTCTGCGCTCCAATGTGGCCTACATCACGCTGCCGATTGCGGGAATCGTGGGCGTGATCGGGTACAACATTGAGAGTTTGCTGTCCGACAAGTACACGCCGTACAGTGGTAAGAGGGAAATAGGGTTGTTTACCGAAGGAAGCTTAAGATTTTTTGTTCATTTGACGAACTTTCTTTTGCAGCCTCCATTCAGGAGCAGCGCGCGGAGCGCAACACAGATGATGAAAACCTTAAAAATGCAGCAGATGTGGAAAAGCTTGTGTACAGGGAAAATGTCCTGGGAAGAAATCTTTCTCCTTCGCTGGATAGCAGTAAGAAATGAAACTAAAATATTCTGACAGATTCTTCATTGTTTAAATTTAGTGTTGGTTTTTATACAAATAAACGGCAAATTTTATCGTAGAACTTGTTCTAACGTTGCTATTGATTTTTTCAAGAAAAACGTTACTTAATACACCTTTAGGTGGTTGGTGCCTTCCTCCCATTTATAGTGATTCCGACCTGCCTAAAGTGTCCACATGTTTATGGATCTCCCCTAACGTTCGCAGCACCGAAGAGGTCCTAATAAAAATAAGTGATGAGTAAAAAACAGACTACCTACATACTTTTTGTCAAGATTATACAGACACGGCCTTTGAGGAAAATGGCATCCCTCTACACGGCTTTTTCGTGGCGATCAGACCCGACCAGTTGAGGTTATGTGAATTCAATTCAGACCATTTTCGAAACTGCTTGTAATTTAAAATAGGTAAGTCATGTCTTGAAAATTCTTACTCCACCTAAAAGGTCTTCTCATATGCTTTCTAAACATATATAACATGTGAGGGTTTCATGAAAAACCACCCCTTTATCATAATTTTGATTTAATATGAAACAGTTTTTTTAACATAACTTTTTAAATAAATGATAGAACTGCATGAATTTAAATAGCAACTTAGGGGACGTTAAGACGGATCGATTAAAACCATTAAAACCAAAATCGGTTGAGCCTGTGACAAGATATTCCAGTGACATTGATTTGGTACACATACAGCCAAACATACATTTGCTCAGCTGGTGATTCTGAGTCGATATGTACAAATGATGGTAGGTCTAGGAGGTCTAATTAAAAAGATCATTTTCCGAGTGATTTTATAGCCTTTCTCCACGCTTTCCTCAGTAATAAGGTGAGGAAGGAAAAACATTTGATTATGATGTCAAGCAGTTTTCCATTACACTCAATTGGGTACACTGAAAATAGCCACACTTTTTATTCAAGTGCCCAAACCATGTAATAGACCCTATTAGTGCATCTCCAGCGCTGGGTGCAAACATCGAAGCAAAGCTAATTTGCACCCGACGTCAACCCCATCGCGGTACCTGTCGCGGTAGCAAATTTGCTCTCAGTTCTTCGGGATTTCACTTTGCTACCCGGTATTCAGTCTGTTTGCTACCGCTTCAAATGGAATTATGCACGGAAAATCGAATCAAGCAAAAATTTAAAAAAAATCAAAAAATTTCAAAAAATTTCAAAAAATTTCAGAAAATTTCAAAAAATTTCAAAAAATTTCAAAAAATTTCAAAAAATTTTAAAAAAAATTAAAAAATTTCAAAAAATTTCAAAAAATTTCAAAAAAATTCAAAAATTCAAAAATTTAAAAATTCAAAAATTCAAATATTCAAAAATTCAAAAATTCAAAAATTCAAAAATTTTAAAATTCAAAAATTCAAAAATTCAAAAATTCAAAAATTTAAAAAATTTAAAAATTCAAAAATACAAAAATTCAAAAATTTAAAAATTTAAAAATTCAAAAATTCAAAAATTCAAAAATTCAAAAATTCAAAAATTGAAAAATTGAAAAATTCAAAAATTCAAGAATTCAAAAATTTAAAAATTTAAGAATTCAAAAAATTCAAAAATTCAAGAATTCAAGAATTCAAAAATTTAAAAATTCAAAAATTCAAAAATTCAAAAATTTAAAAATTCAAAAATTCAAAAATTCAAAAATTCAAAAATTTAAAAAAATCAAAAATTCAATTTGAATTTGAATTTTAAAATTTTTGAATGTTTGAATTTTTGAATTTTTGGAATTTTAAATTTTTGAATTTAAGAATTTTTGAATTTTTCGAATTTTTGAATTTTTGACTTTTTGAAGATTTGAATTTTTGAATTTTTAAATTTTTGAATTTTTGAATTTTTAAATTTTTAAATTTTTGAATTTTTGAATTTTTGAATTTTTGAATTTTTAAATTTTTGAATTTTTGAATTTTGAATTGTTGAATTTTTGAATTTTTAAATTTTTGAATTTTTGAATTTTTGAATTTTTGATTTGTTTTGAATTTTTGAATTTTTGATTTTTTTGAATTTTTGATTTTTTTGAATTTTTGAATTTTTTTGAATTTTTGAATTTTTGAATCATACATCATACATATCATAAAGAGAGCAGACATATAAAAACACGAGGTGGTCACTCCAAATATATTGCATTTATTTCATAAGTTGATCCGTATGTGCATCCATATTCACGTGTATACACGACTCATCTATGAATTTTATTTCAGTGTTTTTACAGCTGTCATCGCAAACGCGCGCACTGCTGATTGTTTACAAACAAAAAAAAATCCCTTCAATTTTGCTGTTCTCCGGCCACATTGTTTGGATTGTAAGGCACGCTATGTTGAATTCCGAGGAGTAATCGGGACGGGATACCAAGATCAGTAGGAACCGATCGAGCTGCTGGACGTGAACCCGCAGGAGACGGAAGACGACCGTGCGGTGGTGGTGTTGGACTACCAGCGGAAGGGCAAGCGCCCCGTCATCAAGACGACACGACAGACGTACTTTTTGCTCGTGATTGGCCTGGTTGTTCCGGAGAAGCTCAAGCCGGGCGATGAGAGTGAACAAGGACTCGTACGTCGTACCTCATCCTGGAGACACTTCCGGCCGAGTATGACGCGCGCGTCAAGGCGATGCAGGTGGACGAACGGCCCAGCGAGCACTACTCGGACATTGGCGGGTTGGACAAGCAAATCCAGGAACTAATTGAGGCCGTTGTGCTGCCGATGACGCACAAGGACATGTTCAAGAACCTGGAAATTCATCCGCCGAAGTGTGAAACAAATAAAGTCGACCTTCCTGAAGCTGGCCGGCCCGCAGCTGGTGCAGATGTTCATCGGAGATATTGCCAAGCTCCTCCGGGACGCGTTTGCACTAGCCAAGGAAAAGTCGCCAGCGATAACTTCCTGCCCGCGATTACGCTGCAGACGCATCTAACTG
The DNA here is from genome assembly GCF_016801865.2 of Culex pipiens pallens. NCBI lineage: Eukaryota > Metazoa > Arthropoda > Insecta > Diptera > Culicidae > Culex > Culex pipiens. Next base: position 59,858,246 of record NC_068939.1, on the reverse strand, counting down.
TTTCATATGCATGTTTTAAATTTATTTGACCTAATTTGGTCACCTGGAGTTCAATGAGAGACGAACATTGAAGTTACTTGGATTTTCTTTTTATTTTTGGTTTCAGCTGTATTTTTATGTATTGTTAAATATGATGAAAAAAAGACAATAATCATGGCGTACGGTTTTTATTTGCCGAATTTGTCATTTGTCTGACCATGTGCAGAAGCACCTTAAAGATGCGCGCGGGATCCTTCTGCTGGAGGATTTTGTAAATCCACATTATTGGCCATCACCTTCGCGTGAACTCCATCCTCCGCTTCGTTCAAACATTTAGACAACATTTAGTTCTCGACGTAACTGTCGTATGCAGGTATCGCGTCCGGAAGGCGTGCTGTGCGTTGACGCGTTCGGCACAGCCGGCGCAAATCCGCACCGTCGGATCGACCTCCGGTGAAATCTAAGAAGGCAGAACGATCAGAAATGAAGCAAAAGATCGGAGGATTACTCACCCCAAGTCCGAGGCAGTCGGTGGTCTTGTCGGCAATTTCTGGGTCGGAGCGCAGATCCGCACTGGGCTTCTTGCACAGATTGCTGGTGGATTGCGGGGAAGGTTGTTGCGAGGATCGGTTCCGCAAGTGAAAAAAAACCTCAAGCTCGAAAAATATTAGAGCGGTGACAGTTTGTAAACGAAGGAAACAAACAAGTGACAGTTCTTAACTGTCATTATCCACACTGAACAAAATGTTGTGCCGAATATCGTGCAGGTGAATAATATTTACCTATATTTACGATATTTACGGAATATTTACGGAAGTAAATCCAATGCACTACGGATCAACCTTGTGCCCAACCCCGTGTATAAAAAGCATTCAAAACTTTGCCCCCCGGCTTGCCGGTACTTGTCGGGTATCAGAAAATGAGTACCCGACAGGTACCGACACATATTTTTCTTCTACAGATGAACTTGAGATCAAATTTGATACCTGCTTTGCTACGCGCGGTGGGAGACTCGGGGGCAAACTCGAGAGCAAATTTGGTGGGAATCAAATCGGGTAGCAAATAGTTAAACTTTCGACATTTTCGAAAAATGAAATTCTTTGAAATTTTCAATAGGATTAAAAAGTTTAATAAACTTTTAGCATTTCTAGGCATGAATCAACACATAATTATTGATTTTGAAGGTAAACGAGAGCAAAAAATGATAAAAACCCATATTTGCCCCCCGCGGTGGGCTTGTTTCGGTGGCAAATTTGCTACCCTAGCGGTGGGGATGACGGAGTTTTTTCAAGGTGGCAAATTTGATCTCGGTATTCATGAGCCGGGTGCAAATTTGATTTGCACCCCAGCGCTGGAGATGCCCTTATGCTGTCAGTACGAAACTGTCCAATCTGGTAGCCCTGCCCGAGTTGACAGCTGCTGGCTCGATGTAAACATTACCACTTTTGTGAAAAGAAATCCCGTGATTGCGGCTTTGTCTATTTGCGTCGTGTCATTTTGTTCGTGATATTATCGTAACAAGCGGCCAGTGTCCGGTTGTCCCCCGTTGTCCGCAGCTGTGTTCCGAACCGGTTCGTAATGGACACGGTTCCGCCTACGCCACCCCCGCCATCGGCCTCAGCGAACGAAGCCCCGCCTCTTCCGCGATTGCCCACGGAAATTTTGGTGACCATCTTTCAGCATTTACCGATGGCGGACTTGGCCCAGGTGCGACTCACCTGCCACCATTGGCACGACACGATCTGCTACACGTCGTCCCTGATGGAAAAGTTTGTGTTGTCGTTCAAGAACTGCCGCCTGTACGAGGGCTGCGAGCAGTGTCGGGTTTTGGCCAAGTCGAAAAGTGTTTACACCAAGGCAACCCTGAAGGCGGTGGCCGTCGAGGATGCGGCGGACACGCTGTGGTGCGCCCTCGGCGAAGATCTGCAGGACCTCACGCTGAACGATTGTTCGATCTCGGGGGAGACGCTGGTACGGCTGTTGAGGTGCACGCCGAATTTGAGGTATTTCGCTCTGAAGACCACAAAGTTTGAGGAGTTTCACATCAACAACGTTTCGGTGGACTTTCGGTTGGAGAAGCTGGAAACGCTCACGCTGCGCTCGATCTTCGTGTACGACGAGTGCTTCGCAATGTTCCGACAGATTTGTCCCCGGTTGAAGGTGCTGAAGCTCAACTATTCATCGTTTGAGGGCTGGGGCGAGAAGTTGGTGCAGTTTGTCCAGACGGTGCGGGGCACGCTGGAGGGCATTAATCTGAGCTACACCAAAATTGGCGCGACTCTGCTGCACAAACTTGCCACCGTCGATCGGCTGCGGTTGAAGAAGATCTCGCTTAAATCTAGCTACGACCTCAAGCAGAGGGACATCATCCAGCTGAGCCGGCTACAGCCCTCGATCGTGCATTTGAACATTGACAATTTGTTCCCCGCGGATGATCAGGTTAGGCACGACATTGCTAATCGGTAGTGTTTTTTGTACGATTCAACTTTTCTTCTTTTAGATTCTGAGCGAAATCAGTCGAAATCTGCCCAACTTGAAGCGCATCAAGCTGCACATCTGTCGGGTGCACAACCTGCAGCAGTCCTTCCTCGGAAACATGCGCCGGCTGGAGTACTTGAAGATCACCGACGCAACGCACGTGGCCGGCAATCTGGACCTGAGCGCGTACGAAAATACTCACCTCGAGAAGCTGTACGTTTCGGCGGCGACCTTTTCGCGCAACACGCTGCCACGATTCTTCGAAAAGTCGCCCAACATTCGAAGTCTCACACTGTACCAGTGCTCGTACGAGAACATCCATGATTTGCAGCTGTCCTTTGCCCATCTCAAGAAGCTCGAATACCTGAACCTGCAGCGAACGTTCGACATCGACGACAGCTTCTTCAGCCGTACCGTCTTCGACAGCGTCAACATGCCCTTCGAGAGAATCCGTTTTTTCCCGGTGACGAACCTGACCCGCCTGTGCTACCTTAACCTGAGCCGGTGCCGCGATCTCTCGGACGAAACGCTGGTCGCGATCAGCTTTCCGCGGCTCAAGAAGATCGACCTGCGCGGGCTAAACATTACGGATTTCGGCGTCCGTGCCCTCGTGCGGCAATGTCCCCGGCTCGAGTACGTGCACGTGGACGCGTGCAAGCGAATCTGTGACAGTGCGGTGCTGATGCTTTGCCGTGACCTGCGGCGCCTCAAGCTGCTCAACCTGGACGGGTGTCGTGCAATTACGGATGCTTCCATCGAACACGTTATCGCGCACTGCCGGACGAGCCTGGTGTGGCTCAACATGATGAACTGTCCGCTGCTGACCGACGAAGCCAAGCACCGGCTTGAGGGCGTGCGAAGCATACGGTCGCTGTACGTCTGAAGCGGCGTGCGTTGTTAGTTTGTGGTGGTGGGTAATTATTTATTTAAACAAAAATCCGAGATCGTCTGAACTATACTCGGCAAGCCGCGGAGGCAGCGGAGCCAGCAGAAGCAGCACAATAATAGATGAATCAAATTCGTTCAACTTTACACAGTTTTCGGAAATCGTGATGCAAAAATTTTAAACTGTTTATTTTTAAGCAAAAAATATTCGGCCGTGATCAAGGCCGTCAGTTAGGGCGCGTAGATGAATTTGATTTTTTTGTTTCATGCTCGTCAAAATTTATACAAGAGATTTCGCTCCCAGAGAAGTTTTGTTTGCAGGCGAAATAAATAAATAGATTATATCACATATCGAAGTATAAATAAAATATATTATTTTTTTAAACGAGGTAACGTGTGTATGAGTTTTTGAACAGAAAAAATCCTTGTGGACTTTCCGGATTTGTGTATATTATTCATGAACATGATTGCAGGCCAAGGATTGATACCTAAGAGCATGCAAACTGATCTTGTTGCGTGCTCTTCGGCTGACGTACAGGTAAGGAACATCCTGGAAAGAGCGCAACTAACTACATCCGTAGTTCTGTTAGATCATCCGAATTATTTTGATCAGAACAGTATAGCTCTGGTTCCTTGCGAGTGTCCTATTTGCTTACCTCCACGTTGGCTTGGTTTTCATCATGACCTAGCTGGTGGCCTGTGGAAACGGATCGTAAACCTTTGACCACCGCGGGTCAGAGTCGAGACGGCTAAAGAAAGGGGCGCGACAATGTGGGAAAGGGAAGTAATTTGTGGTTGTAGACGGTATTGTTTTGATTCGCAGTATGCTGAGTCAACTGCTGTGGGTGTACCTGAAACATCGCACAACGGGGTTTCTCTTCTCTTCATTCTCAGCTACCACCTATCTCCTATTCATATTTTGCTCTACTGATTCTCACTTCTTCACTGATTCTTCTATTTAATATCCATCATTTGATTTTAATTATACTAACTTTTGATTCTCTTATCTCTCAAAGCTTTTCCACTCTTTTTTTGATTCATGAACACGCAGGCCGAGGGTGGATAATAACTCTTCGGTTGACGCCCAGACTAGCTGGTGGTTTGTGGAAACGGCACGTAAACCTTTGACCAGTGAGGGTCAGAGTCAAGACGGTTAAAAGAAAGGGGCGAGCCAATGTGGGAAAGGGAAGTACGTTGTGATTGTAGACGGCATTGTTTTGATTCGAAGCATGTTGAGTCAACTGTTGCGGATGTACCTGAAACATCGCAGAAAGGGGGTTTCGCTTCTTTTTATTTTTAGCTATCTTCTGTTTTTTTACTGATTTTCTAATATGGCTTCTGTTTATAATCCACCATTTTATTTTGATTTTATTAATTTTTGGTTATCAAGCTACAGATATGACCTATATGACAAAGAACAAAGAAACCGTCAGTAGATGTGGCATGGTGGTTGGGTGATGAAATTTGTTCGGTTTGAATGTGTTTACTATTTATTTCTAGATTAATTTTCAAAAATACAATACGGGTAGACTTCCTGCCAGTGTTGCGATCCTCACGCGCTCACGCGCTCGTGTGCGCTCATTTTTCGCTCATTCGTGAGGAGGAGCGCTGCGCGAGCTAGCTCACGTTTGCCCGCGCTCACGTTTGCTCCGATTTTTTCAGCTCGCGTTTGCCCCAAGCTCGCGCTCGTGCTCATTTTTCGCTCACGGAGCGCTCACTTTGGAAGTATCGCGAAACGAATCGCGATTTTTCAGAAGGGTCTTGACGTTCTTTCCGAATACTTTGGCGACTGGAAAATTCGCATAAACGCAGCCAAAACTCAAACCATCATTTTTCCACTTTCCAAATCGGCCAGATTTGTCCCAAAGGATGATGTTTTGATTAAAATGAATGATGTTTCAATACCCTGGTCAAAGGAAGCTGTCTATTTAGGTCTCATACTTGACTCGAAACTATTGTTTCGGCAGCATGTAGACAAAATATTGAACAAGTGCAGCATTCTCATCAGGTGTTTGTATCCTTTAATTAACAGAAAATCAAAGCTATCTTTGAAAAATAAGCTAGCAGTTTACAAACAAATAATTTACCCCGTTATTGAGTATGCAGTACCTGTTTGGGAGTGTTGCGCTAGAACTCATAAATTGAAGCTCCAGCGTGTCCAAAACAAGGTACTCAAAATGGTTTTGAAAGTTCCTGGCTGGACAAGATCAAGTGAGGTTCATGAATTAGCAGAAGTAAAAATGTTGGATCAGAAGATTCAAGAAAAATGTTTGAAATTCAGGGAAAAATGTGCTACATCTGAATACCCCTTGATTCAAGGATTGGTTTAGTTTATGGTAAGATTAAGTTAGTTTTAGGTTAGGTTATGTTTTCTTAAATTTATTTATTTTTTTTTTCCTCATTGTACCTAGTGTTACAAAAATGATAAATCATATACTTTTAAAGTTAAGAAAATGAACAGTGTTTAAATCACGAAAAGCAAATTAAAGCTGAAGAGCCACAGCTGACCACTTATTATGTAAACCAAATGTAATTATTATAAGAAAGATTCAATAAAGTATATTTAATTCAAAAAAAAAAATCGCGATTTTTTTTTCATTTTTGAGAAAGTTTTTGTTTTTCAACCTTGGTTAGATTTTTTACTTAAGGCGCAGCATGTCAGTGAAAACATCACTTAGGAACATTTTTTATATATTAATTGGAATAGCTTATTTTAATTAACTATGTTTTTGAATAATAAATTTGCAAGGGTCAACTCATATTGGAGACCTACAGTCAGAGTTAAAAACTGTTGCAAAAACGTGCAGGTCAGAATTAGCAACCATTAAAAAAAGTCATTCCGTTTAATGAATCGTTCAGTGCTTGGAAACGACTGATCATTTTTTATAAAGTTAATTTTTCGCTTTCTTATTCTAGAAAATAGGGTAAATTGTTGAAACAGTTCTTTTTTTCACAAAAAAGAAACTCCAAATTTCTAGTGTTTAAAATAACCCATTTGAATGAAATAATATAAATTGTCATTGTTTTGTTTTACCACATAATGGGTGACTCCTCTTCCCCCAATTATATTAAACACTTCCGCTTTTTCCTTTTTTGTGTTTTTTTTTAAACCGCTTTGAGTCCGGATTCTAAAAACTTGAAATAAACACAATTTGTCAATTAATTATTTGTACATATCAGTGCTTCGCGTCAATGAATGTTTACATTAAGAATGAGTTAGCTCTTTGTTAGCTCACTCAAGAGTGAATCATTCTGTCCCTTGGATAATTCTGAATTTAAAATAGAACGTATATTTCGGTTTGTCCATTTTATTGCTTACTTTTGTTTGTTTGACCACTTTCTTGTTTGTTTTTTGCTGCCTGTGCTGAGATAGTTCTAGAAACTTCGTTTCAAACAGGCAGATGCTTCAACAGTGAAAAACAACTACCTACTTTGGCTCACCAGCTCACGTGAGCGCAAAACGCTCCGGTGAGCGTGAGCGAGCACGAGCTACCTGATAAAAACTCACGCTCCAGCTGGAGCGAGCACGCTTTCCGTGAGCGCTCGCTCATTCGCAACCCTGCTTCCTGCCTTTTAAAAAAGATAGCGAGATTTCGTAATAAATTATAAATATGTAGCTCTAATAAAAGTGAGCAAGCAACTCTCTATTATTGTTATACCTGAACATGTTGTTTGAAATTTTCACTTTTTGCTTTAATACCCTTGGCGGTTTTAAAAAACACTTAAAAACAGCCCTCTGTCACTGCCGCCATGTTTATGAAACCAAAATATTCGATGACGAACACCAAGAAAACAAAGAAGAAAACGAAGGTGTCTACTGTCAGATTTTGAAAAATAAACAAAGTGGTTCGATTTTCCCGGTCGATTCGGATTTTCCATTAATTTGGTTCATCCTCCATTGCTATTGTTGAAGGTTCTTTACTTACTACCATGATCCAGAGCAGCTTTCGGTCGGATTCTTGCTCAAAAAAAAAAACAGGAACCCGGCCGGTACCGGTTTTCGGAAGAGGTAAAATTTTACTCTGCTTCTCCGGCTGCAGCCAGCCAGCCGGCCGATTCAAGAGCTCCTTAGCTTCCGGCCTCATACACACACGATAAACGTCCGGAAATATGCCCAAGATACACAGGACCACTCGCGTGACCACTTGAATCAAATTTTGTAGTAATTTTATCACAAAATTATTATCTTTGATTAAGCGCGCCATTTCTCTATTTTTATGTAAACAATCAGAAGACACCAATACTACTTCATCCAAAGCTTTGTTTATGATGGGCTCTTCACACATACTAATGCTCAAACTCTATCCAATGCATTGTTTATGGTGGGCTCTTCACACATACTAATGCGTGGGCTCTTCGAGGTTTTGGTAACTGTCAAACGTTCTAGGCATTTACAGTGGTGCCAGGGGGCTGCTTAAAAAGCAAAAACTGGAAATTTGGTTTATTGGACCTTTAAAAAAAACTCCAGATATTTTCCTTATACTATCGCTCAGACTTTAAAACTCCTCGTGTGTTCCCCGCACGCCACACTCAAAAAGCGAACGGAGCAAAATTTATTTCGGACGTCAGACGTTTGTGACCTGTCAAACTTGACACTTTTCAGACGTTGGATGAATTTTCGTCTTTGTATTTGTGTTTGCTCAATCGTAGGATCATTTCTAAATGACGTGATGCAAATTTAGTTTGAAATTTTTTGGGTAAAATTAAAATTTCAGCAGTTACGATGGCATGATTTGTTTCTGCTTACATAACAAAACTGGCTCTTAATTGATTACATTTTAAAACTTTTTGCAATTATTAGCTTTTTTCAAGGATTTTGACATTAAATTTTCTGGCAAGACTCAACGACTTTGAACCTGATTGCGTTACGCAGTCCGCGAACGCCCCCCCTCATCTTGGTGTGTGGTGTGTTTGAGTTTTGATAGAGCTATCTAAGCGCGATCTCACACACACTAGCACACCATTTGTTTTGCTGGCTGGTACAAAATTTAACCTCACTTTTTTTCGTGTACGTACACGCAATACATGCGCACGTAGATAACTCTATGGAAGGTTGTACGAAATCTCTTGAATGTGTGTTTTGCGACAGCAGCAGCAGCCGCAGCAGAAGAGTTCGAAGATCTTCCGTCCGTCCATCATCATCGGTTCCGTCGCCGTTTTCACAGTGGTGTATGTGGTCATCGTTGACAGGGCTCGGTCACACGGTTCGGTCGGTCCGTCGGAGTATTTACTGCCCTGTGCAGATCCGAAAAGGGGAAGATTCCAAGTGTCCGGTCACGGTGTGTCATCATCGCGGAACATTCGTCGCAAAGAATTCGGAACAGTGACAGTGTGGGAAAGAGTGCGGTGCCCATCCAGAACGGGATTTGACAGTTCCGTAACAACAATCCGGGACGGGTTCCGATTAACTCGGGGGTGGTAACCACAAGTGGTGTCCCAAACTAGCGGTTCGTAGTCGTGTACATAGTTCGTGTGACAGTAAGGAAGAAGGTTCCAAGGGAAGAAAAACGAGTCCCATCATCCGGCTGAGGACCAGGATGTTCTGGAACTGTGGGAAGATTTGAAACGGGGTGGTGCCGGTAAAGTTCCGGAGCAAGGGCAAGCAGTGACCACTCCGACCATTGGCCGGGTCTGCGGAACTGGCCACGGGATTGCGGATCAGATATCAATCTCATTTTTTGCTTCTCCCTGTGTGGAAAGACATTTTTTGGAATTTGAAGGAGGCGAAAAGAGAGAGGTAATCATATAAATATGTGTATACCATTCACGACACGATGGAACAAGTAGCTGGTGTTGGTTCGGGGCCAGTGGTGCCAGTTTGTGAACTGGTGGGGCAATGTTACGGAAAACAAAAGTACAAGTGATAAGGAATATCTCGGAATCTCTATAAGATAATAGAGATAATAAATATAAATCACTTACATAACTTGGGCTTCCATGAATCTCATTTTAGTCGCAGGTTCATTCAGATTTTTTTCCCAATGAATAAACAAGTTAAACTAGGTATACACTCAACCCCCGGTGGTTGGTCACTTTTTCGTTTGACACTTTTTTAGTTTGTACCCCGTTGGTTGGTCAAAGTCAAACTAAAAAGTGACGAACTGTCACTTTTTACACGGCGCTCACGCACACTTTCAAAACAAACGTTTAGTAGTGTTTGTGAACTCCTTGTAAAAGGGGTATCAAACTAAAACGTGACCCCGTTCGTTTGACAACAGTTGGTGTCAAACCATCGGGGTTTGAGTGTATCTCTACTTTTTATTAGGTCCTTAAGCATATGAAAGACAATAGCTTATAGAACCTTAAAAAAATCAAAATTCTGGATATGTATAGTGAAATAACTGGAATGGTGTTAAAAACCCTGATTCATGTCAGTTAAGTTCGCTAGTGTTCTTTTAAAATGTTATGAATTCTAGGTAATTGAATTTCACATCCGTGTTAGGGAAGCGCATCGTTGGTAGCCAATTTTATGCAGTTTAGGAACTTTAAACTAAAATCGGTGATTGGGAAGCGGATGTTTTGTTCGGAAGTTCTAAGCACTTTGAAAACATTTTAAAACTTTGATAATTTTTTATTCGAATGGTGCATAAATATCTAGTGCTGTTCCGATTTGTCGAAATCCTTATCGAAATCCTTTTGCGATTATCCATCCAATGATGGGTCACATGATATTTCGTACATCGTTTTCATTAAAATATCTGATATCCGGCCTCAAACTAGTGTATAAGCAACACTTATTTCTTTTGATTGGGTTGTCCAACCTTCAATATTTGAGCTTGTTTCAAAGGTCTTTTAAATTTGACGGTGTTTCTTACAAAAAATACATTTATAAAACCTTCCGGTCTTGAGTCATTTTTTTCTGGAATAACTTTTAAAGTACAGTATTTGTTGGGTAACTGGGCTGAGAACATAGCCCAGTCACCGAATGTTGCTCGTTAATTGGGCTGAACAAAAAGTAACGAGGGGACCACCGATGCATAATATTTTCCAGATGAAATATAAAAATTAAAGTAACTCAAATTTATTGACAATGCTTTCTTTTCACATTTCTTTGATTGTAACTTGAAATTAAACAAAAGTTTGAAAAAAAGGTTTTTTTATTTATTGAATATTATTTTTGCATCCATTAACCCCTCGGTCTTTTTTGTTTGTTTTGGTTTTTTGACGTTTGTTTGGCTACGGCCCAGTTCTCGCGCGCCCAGTTAAAAAGCAGCCCAGTTAAACAACGCCCAGTTACCGATCAACTACTGTACTTTACTAAACTTGTTAATTTTGAATAGACCCCTAGCCGGATCGAATGAGTCCAAAACGATTAAAGTCCACTCAGCCAGTCCGGAGATATTCAAAGGATATTTTTTTTAATACCCACACAGATATTTGCTCAGAATTTGAGGAAGGCAAAAACATTGTTTTCCGTAGTATATTTTCAAAAGGATGACACCTTTTGAAAAGTTACTACAGGTTTATAAATTCAATTTTCATAAATTATAAACTTGCAATGAAGTCAAAATGTCTGGAGCAACACGAGAAAAGGGTGGATATTTATTTTGACAGTTCGAACTATTTGATAATTCTCAAGTTGAAGGTAACTTATTCACAAAAAATGAAGTTTATAGCATTATCTGGCCTCCCCATCTACTTTTCAACACTGCGGGCTCTGTTGCTCCAGATTTTTTGGTTTGGCAAAGAACAACTTTTGAGAAATATTAGGAAAAACATTCTCGGGACGTTTTTTTTCAATTTTCTAATAGATTTGTCATTCTGTATTCACAACAGTGTAGAGTTTTATACAGTACTTGTTCGATAACTGGGCTTATAACGTAACCCAGTTACCGAACGCTGATCGCTAACTGGGCTGTGTGTGGGTCCAATCCAATCCAATACCCGCTAACCGGTAGCGATATTATGGGAAAGTATAGTTTGTATCAGGCTTTGTATATGCCGAATGCTGATACAACTTATCTCAGTCCCGGGTATTAGGTGGTGATAGCCCTCGCGCTGCTTCCAACGACCCGTTTCAGAATGACAGAGCTCCTTGCGGTCCAATTCCGAGGTCGCTGGGCATTGTTCGGCCCCGCCTAAACATAGAAGCAAGCATCTGAAGGAAACTCGATCTATATTTAGACTTCCAATCCCGTCAGGCAAATCAGGGATCAGCGCGTATTTAATATGAGAAGATAACATGTTTCAACACTACGGATCAATTCACTGCTAGAGTGTAAACCAGGCCTGCCCAACGTCCGGCCCTTGAAGCCATTTCATCCGGCCCGTGAAGGCTTTTCAAAATAATTCTACCGGTCCTTAAGGCTGTTCATAAAATATTAAATAAATAAATTGATTGTCTGAATTAAAAAAAATAATCTTAAGATCAAATTTTATAATGTTATAACAACATTCTTCATGTTTGAATTTAATTCTTGTAATTTCTACATCTATATTTCCAAACTGAAAAATTTTGCAAGAAAACAAAATGATCCATTTCGTAAAATTGTGAAATTTATGAAAAAACTTGGATTGTTGTCCAAAAATGTACAAAAAGACACTAAATTTAAATTTCTTTCGGTTTTTACTGTGTTTACTTCAAATCGAAGTTTTTTTTCTATTTTCTATATTTTTAAATAAATAAGTAAGCAAAAGCTAATGAATTTTTCCAGAACAACGTTTCAGTGATAAAGTTTTTTTTAATGAAGCTTGAAAAGGCAAATTATTCAAACTGAGAATAGATCGCGGCCAATGTTTTAAAAATATAAAAATAATATCTTAATGGGGCATGAAATAAGAGAGCAAAAATATATTTTTTCATAAACCTTGAATTTGGAAAATAACGAATTAAAAATGATTTAATACATATTTTAAAACTTTTAAATTTAGCTTGTGTTTAAAATCATTTTAAAATATTTTTTAAAATATTTGAATAAAGGTGCACAAAAACGCAAAAAAGTTTGTTTTTTAAAAGGGATATTCCAGTTCAAATTTCGTTTGAATAAATTTTATCATGTCTCACTGATTTTTTATAGCGTAGAGTTGAGGAAATTAAACATATAAATTGCAACGACCATTGAAATTTGAATGTTTTTTTGTTTTAAATAAAAATTGCAATCGTTAAAAACATTAACTATACAATTTTAAACAAACAAAAATTAAAATAACTCAAATAAACTCATTTTTGAATGTTATCCTTGTTTTTCATTCTTAAAATCAAGATTTAGGAATCTTATTTGCAACACTAGTTCTTTTATTTATTTTCTTTAAAAGAACCCAATAATAAAAATTGAACAAAAATGTGTTAACTTCTTCAACTTTTATCAAATATTAGTTCCGGCCCGCCACTGCTTCAGAAACATCAGATCTGGCCCGCAGGGCCAAAAGGTTGGGCACCCCTGTGTAAACCTTCTGATGGCCGACTGCTTAGCGTCCCAGACCACCAATCTAGAGGTGTGAGTTCGAATCCCACCTGATGCATTTTCGTTTTTGTTCATATTCAAAGTTCAATTCCTGATTCCAAATTTCAAAGGTACCGGCCAGGATTTGATCCCTGAACCTTCTGCTTATGAGGCAGAAACCGCAACCCTTAAGCTACGGAGCCGGTTAACGCTGCTCGCTAACTGGGCTGATCGAAAAATGACGAAGTTAACATCGGTGCATTATATTTTCTTAACAAAGCAATATCAAAAATATTTCCATGCTTGAGTATATTTTTATATGACGTTCGAAAAAAAAACTCTAGAAATTTCCATTAAATATAACATCTTTATAAAAACTGTGCCGAGACCGTGGTGTAGGGGTAAGCGTGATTGCCTCTCACCCAGTCGGCCTGGGTTCGATCCCAGAAGGTCTCGGTGGCAAATTTTGAGACGAGATTTGTCTGATCACGCCTTCCGTCGGACGGGAAGTAAATGTTGGCCCCGGACTATCCTAAAAAAAAGGTTAGGTCGTTAGCTCAGTCCAGGTGTAGGAGTCGTCTCCCTTACAGATTGTCAAGGCAAACAGATTGGCCAATGTTTCTGGACACCAAACGTGCTGGACACCAACCGCCTTTTACGCCCAGCAAAACTGGCAGTGTTGCAAGCGCAAAACATACGTTGCCAGTGCCGATTTATTTTGCATCGGCCAATCTGTCTCCCTCGACAATCTGTAGTCTCCCTGGGTCCTGCCTCGGTGGAGTCGCTGGTAGACAGTTGGACTCACAATCCAAAGGTCGTCAGTTCGAATCCCGGGGTGGATGGAAACTAAGGTGTAAAAAGAGGTTTGCAATTGCCTCAACAATCAAGCCTTCAGACACCTAGTTTCGAGTAGGAATCTCGTAATCGAGAACGCCAAGGCAATGCTGTAGAGCGAATAATTTGATTTTTGATTTTTTGATTTTGATAAAAACTTTAAAAAATATTTTTAATTCTTGATTTTCATATTTGCATGCACTGACCCCTCGATAATTTTGCTTTGTTATTGTTTTTTGACGTTAGTCTGCTTTTTAACTCTGCTACAGCCCAGTTGAAAAGCAGCCCAGTTAAACAACACCGAACAAGGCGACGCTGTCGTGCTATCTTGTCGTAAGTCGCTTTTTAACGTTCCTAGAAAAAAAAACGCCTTTTAATGCTTGACCTTGAATAAACAAAAGCGAAAGCACGCAATGTAAACAATAGCAAACACGTTTTGTTTGGTTGACCATTCTGTGCATTCGAATACTTGTGTGTAAAACGCCTTCTGACCTGAAATACCTTATAATAAAGTTATAAGTTTGACCAATTGTCGCACCTACATACATTTTCAGACTGTTTCAAGATAGCACGACAAGTAGCACGACAAGATTGAAACTTCTTTCATATGAAAAAGTGACAAAAACGCACGGAGTTTTTTCGGGTAAGGAATATCTCACGATTGAAATCGAATTTTGGGGATCTGTGAAGGTCAAAAGGTGAGGCATTGGGAGCTGCACAAAATGGCGTTCTTAACTCAGTTTGGCCCAAAATGCACGTACGACAAGTTTGCACGACGGCGACGAAGTACTGTATTCTAGAGCATTTTTAATGCTCTGAAAAAAAAAATCAATTCAATTCAGGTAGTCTCTTTCGATACAAAAGATACTGTGATGAAACATGTGTGAATTTTTTATACTAAATTTTCTGAAAGAGTGTCACAACCAATTAATACAATTTTTTTGTTCTCATTCTTGCAGATTTTTGCACCTTACCTCGGTACCATGAAAAACGAAACCGTCTGGTTGCACTGCACCTTCTAGGCATCACAAGTGCGTGTGTGGGGTTAAACAGCAAAAAGTGTGCAATTCGAAATATTTAGCAGAAAGAGGAAGAAAAGTGTTGGTGCAAGAGAAAAGAAAAGAGTGGCAAAGTGTAAAGTGAAGAAAGTTAAATACGGTGAATAACAGAAGTAAAGTATAGAAATATAAAAATAGCAGAGGAAAAAATATAGTTAAGTGATAAAAAAAGTAAACTAGTTTAAGCAAAGTTGTCGATTGGGTGAGTGTGTTAGTGTGCCTGTGAGTGTGCTGGAGCGCAGAATACAACACAAAAAAGGGTGAATTATGTATTGTTCGGCGGATAAAAATCAATCATCTGGCAGCGGTGGGAATGCCGCTGCTGGCAGCTTCAACCACGGCGGCAGCGGAAGTGCGGGCGGAGGAAGCGCCGGTGGTGGTGGCAGTGTTGGTAGTGGTAATGGCAACACAACCGCATCACAACAGCAGCAGCAGCCAAACAACACGAAAAGTGTCAAAGAAGGTATGAAATGTGTGCGCTTCGCGGCGACGATGTTTTCGCCGTCGTTAGCCACTATTTACATGGTTTAAGTAGCTAATTAATCTATCCCGGCACGAATGAGACTGCTGCGGGCAACGCTGTATGACTTTTCGAGGGGATAAATTGTAAACAATTACGGTGTGTTAACCTATTCCCAGCAAGCGAAGCGAAGAAATAGCGAAGAAGATCGTTAGAGGGTTAGATCTGACTTAGTAGTCAATCGAGTAGAACGTTAAGGTCGTGTAATGTGTGTCCAATTGGGAACCAAAATATCTTACAATGTAATATAAAATTGGTTGGTTGCGATATTCCTCAAATGTTTTGAATATTTTGAATTTCGTTTGACACTTATTTAGTTTGTACCCCGTTGGTTGGTTAAAGTCAAACTAAAAAGTGACGAATTTGTCACTTTATACGCGGCGCTCACGCACACTATCAAAACAAACGTTTGATAGTGTGTGTGAACTCCGTGTAAAAGGGGTGTCAAATTAAAAAGTGACCCCGTTCGTTTGACAACAGATGGTATTAAACCATCGTGGTTTGAGTGTTTTTTCCAGGAGTCTTATATGTTCTAATAGACTCATTTAAAAGCTAAAAAAGGTGCAGGTGCAGGATTATGTGACAGACATGACCAGTATGTCAAAAATAATTTATTATTTTTTAAGGCATTTTTATATGGAGAATTGCCAATTTTGTGTGATTATTTGTATGGAAAATGATTTAAAATGGCACCTTTGGTCATAGAGAAGCCAAACCAAAATGTAGAACATAACATTTTTTGAGACTTCCTCAGAGGATTTTTGCCTTTAACTTTTAGTTTTGAAAAAACGCCTAAAAAGATTATACCTGTCAAAACCCTCACCTAAGTTTTCAAACTCCAAAACAAAGCTGAAAATAAACAAATATTCAAGCCAACCACTTTGATCCCAGAATATCGCACTTTCCAATGTCCGAAATCACGCGCTGATTGAAATTGTTTTGCACACTTTTCACCACCCGGCAACAATAAATCCGCGAACAGATTGAGCGCGAGCAAATTAAACTTTTTAGCAAAACATACGCAACTGGCCAGGAACTGGAGTAAAAGATAAAAAAAAACATAGTTCAAACCGGTGCGCCGGTATGACGACCACACACACCGGAGGAGAGCCGTGAGATACCGCCCCAACGCCAAACCCAATTTAATCGAGTTGATTTGCGTCACGAGTTGGACTGCGAAAATTGGAAAAATAAATATATTTTTGCCCAGCTCTCTCTCCCACTTGCGAAAATATTTTCTCGACCACTGTTTGTGTGTGTGTGTCGGGGGAGTCGGCTCGGATTTCCTTGAGATGAACTTCTGCCTTGCAGCAGGTTGAGGATGATCTTCTTGTGGGTTGATAAGTTTTATGGGAACACTTTTTTAAAATATGGAAAAATGCCTGGATTTTTGTAAATTTGCAAGTGACTTGTGAAATTTGCTAATTTGTAGCCGTGGGGTCCGGATACGAGATTCTTTGGACTGTTTTACAGACAACACCTTCAAATTCAATGATTTCAATTTCAAACAAAAAGCCATTCGAAAACTTGCACCGTAAACTGCTTGTGCCCAAAAATTGTAGCTTTCCCAGATTTCCTGATTTCCAGAGATATACCCATATATGTGTTTTACTTCTTTTTTACCCTATTTTTTCCTGTTCAATTTTTGGTTTTATACAGAATCACATACTGAACATCAAATTTAAAGTCCCAGCCCATTCTGGATCGAAAGATCGAAAAGTCGTCAAGTCGAAACTTAAACGCCAGTGAAAGTGTATCTTCTGGCTTATTGTAATAGATCGACAAAGTGCACTATCGATGCATATTTTTTTTAAGTTACACACATACAAATATTTCCGAATATTACATCATTTATAATGTCACACTTTTGCACGTCATTAAACATTTAAATTTAAATGCAATTTGATGTAAATTTGCAACAAATTATACGTAAAAACATGATTTTACGTGTGATTCAACCATTTACGTCGAATCTCAAGTTAACATCAACTGAGTTTACATGTGATTCATGTTTTCCGTGTCGAGTAAATTCACATATTTTTTTTTCTGTGTACCCTTTGTGTAATTCTCTACCAACTCACTCGAAATCGGGAAAAGTTTCCCCAACCCCTCTTCGATTTGCGTGAAAATTTGTTCTAAGGGGTAACTTTTGTCCGTGATCACGAATCCGAGGTCCGTTTTTTGAGGGTACGACCCCTTTCATTTTTGAACATGCGAAAATAGAGGTGTTTTTCAATAATTTGCAGCCTGAAACGGTGATGAGATAGAAAATTGGTGTCAAAGGGACTTTAATGTAAAATTGGACGCCAGATTCGATGACGTACTCAAAACTACGAAAAAAATAATTGACATCGAAAAAAAAACACAACAAATGGTTTTAAAAATTCGGTCATTTGGGACATGTAATTTAATGGGAAATTTTATGTACTTTTCGAATCTGTGGTAACCCAGGAGGGTATTTTTTTATTTCGAACAAAATTTTTCATTTTAAAATTTCGTGTTTTGTGTAACTTTGCATGGTTATTTTTAGAGTGTAACAATGTTCTACACCCAAAATTCAGAATCGAGATAATCGTTCTCTCAAAATTTATTGAGGGCTCAGTGCCAAAATCGATAGAATAATGGTACCAACTCACACCATCATAACAAATGAGTTCATTCGTTAGTTGAATCAATAAATCTCCAACAAGTGTCATACATCGACTTCTGACTTATCCATGGTCACCAAGCTGTGGTGGTCGAGGCAGCTAAGTCATTGGATTGGTTTGTCAAAGGTCTCTGGTTCGATTCCCATTGTCGACACTTTTGGTTTTTTGTTTGACGGATAAACTTTTTTTGCAAATGAACCTCGAGAGAATAGTTCTATCGCCCATCTCGAGCTGTGTTCTCTGCGTCCGTGAATGGTACCACTATTCTCTCGACTCGAGACCATCATTCTCTCGGACTAGCGCTGCCAGTTTTGGGTGTACATATTATATATATATATTGAATTAATGAGATGATCATAAAATGTCATGTCAAGATTTATTTCTGACCATATTAAAATCCGAAGAATTCATAACAGGAAATAGATCTTGCTTAATGGAATTAAGCTGTTACATTTAAAGTAAGCTTTATGAAAAAAATATTATTATTTAATCAAAAAAAACGGGTTTTAACCCCTTCTTGCCAAAGTAAAATAAAGATTTTTTACGGTTTCGTTCAATTTAATTGGTATCATAAATTATATCAAAGAGGATTGAGAAAGAAAAATTAGTTCAACAGGTTCAATACTATTCAAGAAATTACAGATTGACGTTGAAAGTAATTTACGTATAATTTAAATTATCTTTGTGTGCTATAAGAAAATGATTAAGCTGAAAATCATATGACAAAATTAAACCAGAAAAAAAACAATAAAAAACTACTTTGTACTGTTTAAGAGGTACCCAACGAAAATTTCAAAAACTTGCTCCAAATATTTGTGAGATGTTTCAAGTTACAAAAAAAAAAAAAAAAAAAAAACACGGGAAGTTAGTTTCCCAAAAAAATAAAAAATCTAAAAGGCTAATCTAGAAAAGTTGTTTTTCCTGAGAAACATAATTTCTGCATGATTAATCACATTCTTTCAAACTGATTACAGAGACAAATTTTATGATTTTGTAGTATAGGTTCATTTCACTCACTGGCCAAACACTTTGATAAAAAATACTTCGCTACAAAAAATATCTGAGATCATTTTTTGATTTTATCTTACACGATTTTAAATACAGTTTAAAAAATTAGAAAAAAATGTATATTTTTTCTTGAAGTTGTATGATTGTTTACATGCAGTCACGCTATTAATTGATCACACTTATTTTTACCATTTAAATCGCTGTCCTACACAATTTTGTTGCAAAATTTAATTATAAAAATTTTCAAGAAATTTAAAATTTCCCGGGAATTTTTGGGATTTCCCGGATGAAAAATTTCCCCTTTCCCGGGAAATTTGTAACCCCGGGAAATTGGATGCTCTACCCACGACAGACACGAACGTGAAACAAAGGTAAACAAAAACAGTGACTTTTTCAATACTTTTTTTTCGTGAAATCGTGATAATTCGTTTTTTGTAATTGTTTTGTAATTTTTGTAAATGTCTGCTCTACAACTTTGTAGAACATTGCTATACCCTTGAAAATAACCCTTTCCTTGCCATATTAGAAGAACTAACATTCCTTACTTTTAAGAATTGCTTACTGAAATATGCAACAATAAAAAAATGTAAGCACGCACCACCGCACTTACGTCATCAATACTTGAAGCCGATTTTTTTTTGCAGCGTCAAAATTGTTCTCTCAAAACCACCCCATTTGCCAATGTCATCGATTATTTCCAAGACGTGCTTCTTGCAAAGACACACTCACTTTATCGTATGGCCTACAACGGCCAACAAGCGTGAGCTGTGAGCAGCTTAGATAAGCAAAGCTTGAGCCTGGTCAGGTAACACCGCGTCGAAGGCTTTCCACATGTCACTGGACACGCTTGCGGGTCTCTACAGAGTTGGCAAGACGGACGGGATTAGGTTTCCTGGGAAGGATTAACGATGACCAACACACGGTGCGCAGTTGCAAAACTATGCTGGGGTGTCCCTCTTTGGCATTCCATCAAAACCCCTGTTATTCAAATGACGTTGGGTCTTTGAAGCAGATAAGATATCGACCGTGCTGAACGGACTGATGACCTGTTGTTGTGATGGTCAGCCGTGCGGTCAGTTGATCATTAAGTCACTGTGAATCACATTGGGCACGATAGAAGATTACAAGCGCAGTTGAAATGGTTTGAAATCCTTGTCGAAACTTTCTGACTGTTCCACTTTTTAAGGGGATAAGGGAGAGTTTCCACGCTCTTCAAGTATATTTTGCTTGGAGTTTGACAGGACACTGCTCATTTATTTCAAGAAAAATATCCCATTCGACACCATCAAATGACCACCGCTCAATCCCACGGTCTCGCCGGTCATCCTCGATTTGATGTGACGCGAAACGCGATTGTTTACAATTAAATTCATTATCCAAATTACTGGTCGTTGCGCTGACGGTCCGCTGAACTCGGCGAGAACCGCGCGTAACAAACGATAATGGGAAACATAAATATATTATGTTTCGGAAAGTAAACACTACCAGCTCTGCAAGCCAGCAAAAGCAGTGTGAATCAGTTTGGTTACACCAACTGACAATTGCTGCTGTTTGAACTCGACAGGAGGAGGGAAACTTTGCTGGTAGTTCCGATGATGGCGAACCATTGAACTTTACGGATTCCCTAGGGTGTCCTTTGGTATTGAAATTTTAAAACAGCTTCCACCAGCTCAGTACCACCCTGGCATCCCATTACGATGACGTCTATGACATTCACCACGATGGTAGCATGATGTGTACTTAGACAGTGTCTACCCCAGAATTGAATGTAGATCTGGACTAGCGATGACGAAGACGACATCGTACTAATGTGTAGTACAAGCTTGTTTGTGGGTTGGGCTACACCAACCAATTCAAGTAAAGTGCTGAGCTATAGTACCGCACAATCGATAGCATCTTCAAAGATGGGCGAGATTGGCCCCCATAGCGTTCGGTTGATGTTCGACGAAGGTTGCTCCAACAGTCTGGGGTGTACCCCATTTGGCATAATGGACATTTGGCATAACGGGTTTTCAAGAAGGACGTTTGGCATAATGGACGTTTGGCATAATTGGTCCAAGACATCAGGGACGTTTGGCATAATGGACATTTGGCATAATTGACGTTTGGCATAACTTGTTTAAAAACCATCAAGGACGTTTGGCATAATGGACATTTGGCATAATGGACGTTTGGCATAATGGACGTTTGGCATAATGGACGTTTGGCATAACTCGTTCAAAAACCATCAAGGACGTTTGGCATAATTATTGCTATCTTTTTTTGTTTTATTAAATTAGTATTTATTTTCTGTAAAGTAAAATAATTTATAGCTTTTTTCCTATTTTCTACACAGATAAATTTACTTTAAAAGATGATTTTTTTAAAGATATCATGTATCTATTTTCTTTCAATAGATGTTATATTTCCCCTTTTTGGAATATAAAGCTTTAAAATGCATTTTTTCATAAATTTATTTAAAATATTTTTTTAGAAAGATTCTAAATAATATTAAAAATTTCTCCTTTTGAATAACTTTGCAGCTAATTTTTTGCATGATATTTTTCCTTCTTTTATTTTAAATTCAACTATCAATGAGATGGCAGTTTTGCCAGTCTTTAAATATTTTGCAATCAAGATTTTATACTATTTTCCCTTTTCCCTCCTTTTTAGAATTCAACCTGAAGAATGTATGAATATTTTGCTCTGCTTTAAAGAAATGCAATTAAGATTTTCAAAGCAATTTTCTCTTCTTTTATTTTAAAACTAAAAGAAGGCAAAATCTCTCAAAAGATCTGCAGTTTGTTTTTTTTTTCAATATTTTGCAATAATTTTTTTTATGCAATTTTCCCTTCTTAAATAATCAACCTAAATAAGGGAAGTACATTTTTTCTTACTTTAAATATCTGACAAATAAGTAGTTATGAAATTTTCCCTTCTTTTATTTTAAATTCAACTTTTAGAAGGGAAAATCTCTAAAAAAAACTTTTTGAATATTTGACAATTGAGTTTGTTTATGAAATGTTCCCTTCTTTTATATAAAATTCAACTTATAGAAGAAAAAGTTTCTTTACAGATTCACAATTTGCTACTCTTTAAACGTTTGATAATCGCTTTATTTTTATGTTTTCACCTACCTCTATTCAAAATATCAATTTAATTGAACAATTATCCCTTCTTTAAGATTAGTTTTAAATATATACAAGAAAGGAAAATTGCATAAACAACTTTATTGCAAAAAAATAAAGCAACAGAGAAAAAATGTGCAAAAATGATAGAAATGTTTAAAGAGAACATCTATAAGACAATTTCCCTTCTTAAAGTTGAATATAAAAAAGATGGGAAAATTGCATAAAAAACTTAATTGAAAATATTTAAAGAATAGCAAAATCGACATCCCTTCACCCAAAATACAGGATCAAGAGTATTGTTCCATCAACATTTATAGGAGTTCAATGCTAAACTCGATAGAATAATGGTTCCAACTCATACCTGCAAAACAATTAATTTCATTAATTGATTAAAACAGTAAATCTTCAACAAGAGTCATACATCGACATCTGACTACTCTTGTGTCACCAAGCTGTTGTGGCCAAGGCAGTTTAGTCATTGAGTTATTATATTAAAGGTCCCTGGTTCAATTCCCGTAGACAACACTTCTGGAGTTTTTTTTTATAAGGTCCAATAAACCAAATTTCCAGTTTTGCTTTTTGGGTGTTTTTGAAACCGCCAGGGTTATTTAAAAACACTCAAAAAGCAAAAACTGAAAATTTGGTTTATTGGACCTTTTTTTAAAAAAAGCTCCAGACTTTTTGTTTTGAAGGATGAACTTTTTCTTAGAATGGACTCGAGGGCATAATTCTCTCAGTCATCTAGAACTTTGTTCTCTGTGTCTGTAAATTTTATCGCTACTCTCGTGTCGGACGAGTGCTGCCCAGTTCTGGGTGTTCTTTAGGTTGAATTCGAAAAAAAGAAGGGACAAATGTGAATTTATCTACAGATTTTTCCTTCTTCTAGTTAAATTATGATCAAAAGAAGGGAAAATTGCATTATAACAGCTCAATTGTCGAAGATTTGAAGAGGTTTTTTCATCTTTTAGTTGAATTTCATAAAAAGAAGGGAAAATTTTATTTAAAAAATATTATTGCTAATTATACTGAAAGGGGAAAAATGTTAAGCTAACAAGAGATATTTCCTTCATTAAACTAAATTTTCAATAAAATATCGCGATTTCATGAAAAAATTTATTGTGAATAATAATCAAAAAGGGAAAAAATACTATTTGGGAAATAATATAGAGATACCAAATTTTCGAAAAAAAAAATAATAATCTCTTAAAGATATAAAAAAGGTAAATAAACAATACATTTTCATTCGTGAAAATAAGAAATACTCATAAAAAAAAAAACAAAAAAATCTAGAAATAACTATGCCCAACGTCCATTATGTCAAACGTCCTAGATGATTTTTAAACGAGTTATGCCAAACGTCCATTATGCCAAATGTCCATTATGCCAAACGTCCTCGATGGTTTTTGAACAAGTTATGCCAAACGTCCGTTATGCCAAGTGTCCATTATGCCAAACGTCCCTTATGTCTTGGAGCAATTATGCCAAACGTCCATTATGCCAAACGTCCTTCTTGAAAACCCGTTATGCCAAATGTCCATTATGCCAAATGGGGTACACCCAACAGTCTGGTGATACAAGTATCTTGCTGATGGAACACAGAAACGGCGTGTTATTTGATTATGGTGACAACCAAGAATGTATCATTGATTGCTTTGAATATGTTGGCAACGGAATGGTAAGAAATTATTCGAGAAATTCTAATTTTGACAAATTCTAGCTTTTTGTTCAGCCGTGTAGGGTTATCAAACCACCATCACCATTACCATTATAATGTTTTATTAAACGTTTCCTGTGGTAGTTCCGCAAAATCCATTTAAACAAAAACTCTCGCGATTCATGCTCAAGTCATCCATTCATCAACCATCCGGTATATCTCGTTAACCGGATCGAGCGCGACGCACTTCTAGCGTAAATGTAGCGTTAAATTTGTGCGCATTTTTTTTTCGCGTGGTGGCGGCGTTCTGTGTGGTACCACTGCTCTAGGTTCTTCTGTACGTGTGCACTTGAGCCGCAAAAATTGGAGCATTTATAGAACGATACAGTCTACCCGCTGTGCGCAGTGTACGTCGTACTGTATGGAGCTTGACGACATACATTGTACGGTGTGGGGTCAGTGGGGTTCGATGGACTCTATCAATTTGTTTGAATATCAAACAACTTGTGCAACAGTAAACCTAGGTTTAAATGTGATACGGAATATTTCTAGATTACTTTTTCAAAACAATCAATGTGCTATGGGTTTCCTATGTATACAGGAGCTTTTGAAAAAGTAGCCAAGATTTAATATCGAATCGACATCTCTTAACAATAGAAAATCCAATTTCCCGTTCCGGAAAAAAAAATTCCCGGGAATTCCCGGAAAAAAATATATCCCGTTTCCCGGGAAATTAACAAATTCTCGAAATACAAGCAGAAGTATACATTTTCCTACCTTTTTGGCACAATTTTTTTATAATTATAATTTATAATTTTTATTATTATACAAAAACAAAGTTACTTAATCCAACCTTAGGTGGTTGGTGCCTTCCTCACATTTAAAGGGTACTATCCAAAATAAACACAATGGCGGTGTTTTTCAGTGTTTTATCAATTTGACTCATTATCATACCACTAGATTGGGTAGTCAGATCTTCATATTGCAGGGCACTTTTTGCTTACAACTTATGATAGGGTAGTCAGATCTCCAATCCAATTCGTGCTTTATCAAAATACCTGATATCTGGCCTCTAAAAAGTGCTTAAATAACACTTAAGTGCTTATAACTTTTGATAGGGTTGTCAGATCTTCAATGATCTGGACGCGTTGGAAAGGTCTTTTGATTACCTACCCAACGATAAGTCGCATGAGAGATCCAGACAACGATTTCATCAAAATATCTGAGATCCGGCCTCCAAAAAGTACATAAATAACACTTCAGTGCTTATAACTTTTGATAGGGTTGTCACATCTCCAATTTCTTGGACGCGTTGGAAAGGTCTCTCAAATACCTTACTGAAAATGTATAACCAAACGGGTTTTCTTTGAAAAACCGCCCTTTTTACAATCTTCCGAACTTTAGTCAAAATCGTTTTTAGCATAACTTTTGATGTACTTTACTGCCGTTCTACGCATAACTGTCCCAAACATTGAATATTACGCCCATTAAAAATGCTAGTCTTGATTTAAAAATTTTCAAAACTTTTTTTTCGAAAAGATCGGAAAATTTTACGAATGTTTCATGTATTAACATTGAAAATCGGACCATTAATTGCTGAGATATCGTCATTAGAAAATGGTGGGCTGTTTGGGTGAGACTCAGAAAACTTCAATTTTCGTGTTTCTTTTTCTTTAAGCCGCTGTATCTCAGCAACCAGAGGTCCAATCTTCAATGTCTCTTATTATTATTATTATTATTATTATTGTTTATTCATGTAATGTAAGACACAGTCTTATAAAATATTACATCTTGATTTAGTATGATAAATTCACAGCTTCGTAACCTTAACACTAATACTATTTATATTTACTATTTTATCTCGAATGCGTTTTGTTAATCCTAATCGTTGAGTAAGTTAAGCAATTGTCTCTTGAAGCAAGGAATGTTTCTACATGATTTTAAGTTTGTGGGTAGAGAATTCCAGGTAGATACGCCTCTTGCAAACAGTGAACCATTATAATAAGCAGAGGAATGATTAGGAATAATAAAATTATTCGTTCTCTGATTACGAAAAGGAACTAGTTTGGTAAAAAGATAGTTGGGTTTTTTACTATGAATTATTCTGAAAAGTGTTCATGAAGAGCGAAATTTAATGAATTGGGAAAACGGACATCCTAAGAGATTACTTTGGTAGTTTGTAACACTATCATATCTTGAAAGATTATATACATATCGAACACATGCATTCAGGGCAACTCTGAGTCTATCAAGTGCAGCCACTGAAGCGTTGGAAAGAACGAAATCTCCATAGATAAAATGAGGATAGATTAGCGTTTTAAACAATTTAAGCTTCGTGGCAATATCGAAATTTTTGGTAATTAGATTAAGCTTTTTAAGTGTTCCATACACTTTTCCAACTTGTGCATTTATGTGCGAGCTCCAGTCCAGATTAGAGTTAAAAATTATACCAAGGTTATTGGCGCTTTCAAAAAATTCTATTCTTTCACCTGACATAACTAATGGAGGCGGTGATGGTGGAGTTTTTAGATTACTTATAAGAAGAGCTTTTGTTTTACTTGGATTAATAGGAAGAAAATTATTTTCGGACCAATGATGAATTTTGGCCAGATCATGGTTGATTTCATTCGAAATTAGAAGATTATTTGAATTTTTCTTGGCACAATAGTAAATTTGAACGTCGTCAGCAAATAAATGTACCAAACAATGATCTAAAATTGATGGCAAATCATTAATAAACAATGAAAAAAGAAGAGGACCAAGTACGGAACCTTGAGGCACACCAGAGAGAATAAGTTCGAACAACGAATAACAGTCATTGTGATAGACACATTGACTACGTTCTGATAAATAAGATTGAATAAGAGATGCAGCATGTTGGGAAAACCCAAAGATAGATATCAGTTTATCAATAAGTTTAGCATGTGAGACACGATCGAATGCTTTGGCAAAGTCTACCAAAAGTAAAATAGCAACTCCTTTTTTATCAACACAGCAAGCAATATAATCATGTACTTTGAGGAGGGCTGTTTCAGTGCTATGATCCTTTCTAAACCCAGACTGGAAAGGTGATAATAGATCAAATTCATTTATGTAACCCTGGATTTGTGCTTTCAGTATTTTTTCAAGAACTTTCGAAAGTGCGCTAAGGATACTAATTGGTCTCATATTTGTAACACAAGAGGATGAAGCTTTTTTCTTAATTGGTATTACTTTGACTCTCTTCCAAGCTTGGGGAAAAACAGAACTTATAATGATTGAATTGAATAGGTGGAAAATCATCGGTAAAATTAAAGGCAACATAATTTTTATAAATTTTATGGGGACATTGTCAAGACCAACAGCATTGGAACTAACTCTTAGACAATTTTATAGCAAATTTTCTGAACCTTAAAAAAAATATTTTTAGAAATGGTCACTCATGGTCACTATTTTTAAAAATTGAAAAACTGCAAATAATTCGCTAAAACCAAACTTTCGGTGGCTGTACCTTGACAACGGAGCCCTTTATCAAAAAATCTGTAAAGTACTTTTCGATTGCAAATTCAATTTTGCATTAAAAAATAATGTCAAACTTGTTTTTGCATGAAACTTCGATTTTTTTACAAAAATCACTATTTTTTCAAAAATTCATAACTCGGCGGCAGATTTTTTGACCATGTTTCTCTATGGCTCAAAAGTTGCGGATTTTTGTCCCCTAAAACATATCAAAAAATCTCAAAAATAAAAAAATACGTATTTTGGGAAATTGAGTTTTAGTGCTAAAAAAGTTGAGAAAAAAATCTGCAATTTTTTTTTCCGTGTACCTATTTCCCTGGGCTTTGTCATAATGAGTTTCATAGGTTTGATGCTTGTTTGGCAAAGAGCATGATTTGATTCGATGTGGAATTAAAATCGAAGTGTTCAGTATATTGCTGAAGCTTTCATTTTTACACATGGACACCACATCATGCTGCGAGAACCCACTTTGGCGTAGTCTCAGGGCTTAATCGATGGCCGGTAAGCTGTCATCGAGACAAGGAGGTTCTCTGATAGTGGAAATATCACATTTGTACAATGAACCGCTATATATGTGATTTTTCCCTATCTTAATGTGGGTGTCAGGTTAGGATGCGGGTTTAAAAAATAGTGTTTGTAGAATTTAGGATTTTTACTATCAATATCAACTTTTTATACTTTGCCTTTAGTTATTTAGAGACAAAATTAGTAACAGTGAATTTAGTAATTCTATCAGAATCGGTGATTTTCATTCAAGTAGCATAAAAACCATTCTGATTTGTAAAAATTTCCATAGAGTCTCGATCAATCAATAGTGAAATGATATCGGACTAAATTCGTTGATCTGTTGAACTAACGGTTGTCGGATTATGATTGTATCGACCATTGTTGCGAATCGAGGATCTACTGGAATTCTGACGAACAAATGGTCGTCTCTTTTTCAATTCACGACTTGTAAAATATCAACTGTTATTTTTTTTTTGTTTTTTAAAAGAAGCCAGACAGGTTTTAAAAGAAACGTTTTTTTTGGTTAATAATTAAAATGTCGGGGATTTGAGATAAGAGTAGCTTTCGGATAGGTTGCTTTAAATCTTGTATTCAATTCAAGTTAGGTAGGTATCCGCAAATGAATATTTGGACTTATATGAATAATTGAACATTTTGGACTTATGAATAACACACAACTGTGCATTTATTCTAGAGTCAGATCCATACAGCGTCAGTGTTTATTTGGTCGAAGTGTACTAATTCATTGGCAGATCTGATTCTAGTTGTAATGTACGACAAGACTACTGACGTGACGTGACAGGACGAGGGCCCAGTTTAGAGGTTTCGACATCAACAATGTGCGGCTGGATCACCCTAAAAAAAAAAAAAAAAAAATTTTTCCGTGTACCTATTTTTTCTCAAAAGTCCTCAACAATACCTACAACTTTTCCGAAGACACCAAATTGATCAGAAAATTCACTCAAAAGTTACAGCTTTTTGAATATTTACATACCATTTTTGTATGGACAGCTGCCAAAATTGTATGGAGACTTGTATGGGTGAACCAATGACACAAAATAGCTTATTTGGTCATAGGGAAGGCCCCCACAAAGTTTGAGTCAAATCCAAAAATACAAAAAATAAAAATGGTCGAAATCTGCCGATTTCGTAGAGAGTTGCTCTCATCTAAGTTTTCAAAATCCGCCCTTGATCCGAGTTTGTATGATAGGGTTACCAAATTTTAATTTTTTACTCATTTGCAAAGACATTTTAACAATCATCCTTCTTTTGTAGTGATATCTCACGACAGGGTTACCAGATCTAGAAAAGTTTGCTATTTTTCGGAAAGGTCTTTTGAATACCTTACGAACTGCATAACAGTAATATGATTTTCCAAATCGTGACTAAAACAATCTCTAACTTTAGGCTTGGTTGCCAGATGTCCAATATATTTTCCTCATTGAATGAAAAAGCTGAAATGGTATATTTAAAAAACGAATTTGTTATTATTATTTTTTTATTTGCGCAGGGAATTTAGGGAATAATATATATAATATAATATAATATAATATAATGATATAATTATAAAATCAATTTTCGACTACTTAGAATACATGTTATATTGTTTATTTTTCACTTTTTAATCAAATTATACTCTACAAAACAAAATACTGAGTTTTGAATATAAAATTTAAAAGTTAGAAAAAATCTGTGCGCATGAAATTCTCTGAATATTTCCTTTCAATACGTACAACTTTGCCAGATACATCGATCTTAAAATTCCTCAAAAAGATAGGGTAGAAGACCCAGAAATCGCCCACTTTATAGTGGCAATCTAGGAAAATTGATGAGAATTTAATGACAATTTATGGTTTTTGGTTCAATTTGTGGAAGAGTGCGTCGGTTGTCAAACGCGCAAGTCACGTCGTTTCGGGTTCCGCAAAAAAAGACGGTTTTATGGTGTACATTTTGTGAAGTTCGGGTCGAAAATGGTATCAATCGTTCGGTCGTGAAGTGCTCTTTCCGAGGATTATAAAATCTTTCTTGATTTTTGAAGTTTTATGTGGATTTAGATCAATTTAAATCATGGTTGGTTCTTTTTTTTTCGGCGTGGTTTGGCATCAAGTAAAGGTGAACAAAAGGGACGAGAAAAAAGAGAGAGAATATCAGATCAAACACAAATACACCCATGGAAAGTGTAGGAGTGTAGTGGTTGACTTGTCGGAAGAGAAAAAAGAAAAATGCTCTCTGCCCCGGTGTGAACAAGTGCTTGAAGTTTCAGCACCGAAGCTTATGTGTGTTTTCTGTTTGGATTTGAGAGAAAGAGCTGTATTAGAGAGGGAGGGAGAGAGAGATGGAGAAAGAGAGGCTCGTGGTGTAGTGTTGGTACAGCAAATTCTTGGTTGTGTTTGTGTTTTGCGCTTTGGGAGCATCTGGGAGTGAGAGTGAGTTTGCGTGTGAGCTGTTTGGTTCGCCGATGACATGTCTTCTTCGGCGCGCGCATCTTGCGACAATGTTGTGCGTGTGTGCAGTGAGGGGGTTTGTGGGTCGGCTGACTTTGAGGAGAGCTAGCTGTGAGTGAGTGATTGTCTACATGAAGAGATGCGGCTCCTCTCTCGGTTTTTATGTTGGTGGCATCATTTGTTGGTGCAGAAGCGAGACTTGGATGGCAGCCCTGCGTGCTTGCTAAAAGAGGAGCTGGACTAAGGTTCAACGCTCGTCCGTCGCCTGGAGAGAAGTCAGCATCGATCAAGCAAAAGGAAGGCGTCTGCGTAGCATGCTTTGACCCGGGTGAGAGCGTTCTTATTTGTGTTGTGTTTTAAAGTCCTACTTATCGATTCTAGTGCAAGCAGCAGTGATTTTGTGCTCTATTCGCATTCCAATTATTCATCTCCATCTGGAGCATTAGTTTTTATATTATTATTTTTCACTGCTTCCTGCACTTTAAATGAACTGCTAATATGTATTTATCTATTCACTATATGATTTATTTATTGTATGATTTATTTCAATGTTTACATTGTTCCTTATCTTATTCCTTTTCCTTTATCTTAACATTTCCTCATACTATTTATGATCAAATTGCATAAACTAACGACACTTACTAAAACAGCAAGGAAACCATCTGGAGCATATGTATTTTAAATTATTGCTATTTTTTAACAGCTTCCTGGAATCATCTTGAATTTATTTATTATATTTTTCATCTATTATCATTACAAAACTATATGCTTACTATATAATACACTAAAGACTCACATTTACACGTACAAACTTCCAAATCATTTAATTCATTACGCATTCAACCATTTTCATCGGCCCGATGAAATTCCCCTAACCCCCATTCCAAACCTCCCAAAAATATTCCGTTCACTTTTAAAAGTCGCATGGGTTCCCTGCACTTTTGCCACTAGTGAACAACAAAAACATCCCCTCCCAAATCCCCACGGGACTGTATGGGCGTAGCCTTGGAGCACAGTGTGGAAATTAACGTTCTTAGATATTTTTGGATGTACCGGGCAGCAATCAAATTGTCTAAGAATATTGAATTGACCATTGTGGCACCCCCTACAGCGTGGTGCAGACCCGTTATGCTATGCTATGCTATGCTATGCTATGCTATTTATGGTTTTTGGTTCAATTTGTTGTAGAACGATGATTAACTATTTGATTTTAAGTTTCCACAAGGTTTTTATCATTCACATGTTCATTTTTGATAAAATTTTGCGTTTTAGTAAAGTGCTCTGAAGAGCCTATTTTCGCCCCCCTAAATCCAATTTTCGCCCACCCTTGGAACCAGTTTTCGCCCACGACAAAAATCAAGAAATCAAATGAAATTATGACACAAAGCTAAGCAAATATGGTCTCCTATTGATACACAACATGTTCCCGAAGCTCAATTTCATTGATGTGCACATTTTTTGTCGTAAAATAAATTGAAGTTAAAAAAAACCCCTAGGAGTTTTCATTACAGATATCCTACTAATTTTGAGGTTCTTTGTATATTCTAACTAAAACCAAAACATGTACTCACTCTAACTAAAAAAAAAAATGAATCAAAATTTGTGATAGAACTCATGTGTCCCTATTCACCCAAGAAAAGGGCACACAGTTACAATTAGTTCCATGTTGTTGTTGATTTTGTTAGGGGAGCTTAAACCCTATGTGTCATTCGCTCCCGAATTGACTCAATATAAAACTTCGAGTACCTCTTAATGAAACTATTAAAGCACATATGTAACTACTTTTCCATCCTCTGCTTAATATGTTCTCCTCTGTACCAGTAAACTTTTACTACATTTGAACTAGGTGTCCCATATCTTAGGTTAGGTTAATTTTTGAACTGATGTTTAAACCAAAACTTCCTAATGAATGAAAGTAATAAAAATGATTATTTAACCTTTAAAAAATAATCTAGAATGTTCCAAATATATTTTCAAGCACATTTCGCTGCGATTAGATAATATTTTATGGTAAACGAAAACTGGTTCTAGATAAAATCTGAAAACACAATACTAGATTTCGCCCTGGACGAAAATTGGATCGAATGTTTTTTCATGACCCCAGAAATCGCCCACATTATTTTATTGAAATAACCTTTGGTAAACGTTTAAAACAGGCAAATCAATAGATTCTCATGAAATTCAGACATCCAGTAAACTAATGAATTATTCATTTAATTTATTTTCGGACAAAATGAGTTGGTTTCCCTCATTAACATTATTATCCGCTGTAGTCAAAATTAAAAAAAAAATATGGCAGCTGCAGTAAGGCTTTTTTTGAAAAGCTTATAGATACTTAATAAACAATATAAATTAATAAGGAAAGTTTCAATTAGTACTAGAAATAAATGAATATGTTAACCTGCACAATAAATTCAACCAAAAAATGGTTTAAATTTGCTAAATACAGATTAAATCCAGTAGGTGGGCGAAAACTGGAGCAGGGTGAAAACTGGGCCCTCTACCCTACAGAATTTCAAATACTAACATTTTTGTATGGAGCTTTCTTTGGTCTTAGGGCAACCCCTACAAAGTTTGAGCAAAATCAAAAAATCTAATAAAATCCATTTACAGGTTTGGTGGAGAATAACTCTAAGCTTCTGTATCTAAATCTTTACAGAACTCTTTATTTTTTAGCTTTGGATTATAATTAATGTTCAGAAATGGGAGATCAAGGAGCAATGGGTTTAGGGTGGCCACCCGGAAAATTTTTGAGAAAACTAAGTTTAAACGAGATTTCTTGTGTAGAATAATAATAATGGATTTTATAAAATTCCAAATGTATTTTATTTATTTTTTTTTTATTTTAATTATAATAAAATTAGAAACTTAACCTCCTGTACCCCATCTATCGGTAGTTGTTCCAACTATATGACGTGCATTCCACTTGAGACCCATCCCTCCTCCACCCCCAAGCCCTCTCTTCGATTCCGTAAATCGTACCGCGCGCGCTCGGTACCGATCGCAATCTCGTGGCAACGGAACGCAATTCCGGTCCGCCGTTGACGGAGAAGGAAGAAGTGGATTCTTCCGCTTTTTTACCCTCTAAAGTGCGCTGCTGCTCTTCAATGAATTCTGCACGCGAGATGCAGTTTCGTGTGTGTTTTTGCTGCTTTGAATGTTGTTGTTTTTTGCTTGCAAGAGATTTTGTTTATTGCAATGCTCTTGTTTGCTTTTTTCGGGTTGTTAGATATTGCAGCATAGATAAACGGTATGAATTGGTTGGAGTGCTGAATTTACAGTTGAGTGGAATTTGCTGAAAAGTTTTGTTCTCTGGATTGTGGTTATCCTTTAATCGGTACTAAACCATTTGCAAATTCAAATTGTTGAAACTGAATCTGCTTTTAGTACACAGAAAAAAATATGGAAATATTCATCAGGAAATGGTAACAGATTTTGTGTAGAAAAAAATGTGTAAACATCAGGAATCGGTGAATATTCATCAGTTTTTGTTAAATATCAGGTTCACATTTTTACATGTAATATTACTCAAAAAATAGGTAATATTCAACCTACCAAGTTTTCAACCTTTTTTTCTGTGCAGAAGAGTTTTTATTTGTTTTCAAAATCTGTGAAGCTGATTCCACAAATATCCTAATCCTCCTTCGAGACATAACAGAATCACAACCCGCACGTTTCATGTTACGATGCTTCCAAGAAGCCCGGCTTCTTCAAAAATGAACCAATTTAAAACCCTTATACTAACCTTTGCCTCGGATTATGAAACCAAATCCCACCAGAAATGGTCTAACCTGAGCGAAAATAACCTTATCTTCGCCCCAAAACCCTTCTCCTCCAAACATATACATAACATGGCAAAACATACACACACAACAACATGCATGCAAACTCCTACCATAACAAAATCACGGTTACGTAAATCACCGAAAAAAAAGATGTGCGCCTTTCAGAGAGCATGGTGATATCGATTATTTTCCCATCCACCGACGACCCGGGTCGGTCCAGGTGAGGTTATGTTGGACGGGGTGCTGCTGCACTCAAAGTTTTGTGGAGTGAGTTGTTGTTTAAGTTGTTGATAGCGTTCAGTATAGCGTCGTTGACAATGTTGTTCCCTGATACGTGATAGACAACTCCGGGACCAACACAAAAGCCCATGGCGAAAAACAATCATCGTTATTCATGTGCAAAACGTAGGCAGGTGTCGCCGTTCTGCAGGAATAGATATCGGTTTGGTATCGTTACTGAGTGGGGATTTAGGTACGAGAGTTTTGTACAGTGTTTCGTTATGATTCCTACTGATTGGATTAAACTGTTTGAATTCTCACTAGCAGAATGAATTAATCGTTTTTAAATACATACATGGGTAATTCTCCGCCAACTCACACAGCAGTTGCCCCGACCCCTCTTCGATTTGCGTGAAACTTTGTCCTAAGGGGTAACTTTTGTCCCTCATCACGAATCCGAGGTCCGTTTTTTGATATCTCGTGACGGAGGGGCGGTACGACCCCTTCCACTTTTAAACATGCGAAAAAAGAGGTGTTTTTCAATAATTTGCAGCCTGAAACGGTGATGAGATAGGAATTTGGTGTCAAAATGACTTTTGTGTAAAATTATACGCTTGATTTAATGGCGTAATCAGAATTCCGAAAAAAACGTATTCTTCATCGTAAAAAATACTAAAAAAGTTTTAAAAACTCTCCCATTTTCCGTTACTTGACTGTAAACATTTTTGGAACATGTCATTTTATGGGAAATTTAATGTACTTTTCGAATCCACATTGACCCAGAAGAGTGTAACAATATTCTACAAAGTTGTATAGCAAACAATTACAAAAAAAATTAAGAAATAATTTTGGAACAATTTACACTTACACTCTAAAAATTAACCCTGCAAAGCTAGAAAAAAATACGAAATTTTAAAATGAAATTTTTTGTGCTAAATGAAAAAAATGACCCTTCTGGGTCAATGTAGATTTGAAAAGTACATAAAATGACATGTTCCATAAAAATTTAAAGTCGAGTAACGGTAAATGGGAGAGTTTTTAAAACTTTTTTAGTATTTTTTTTCGATGAAAAATATGTTTTTTCGGAATTCTGAGTACGCCATAAAATTGGGCGTCTAATTTTACATAAAAGTCCCTTTGACACCAAATTTCTATATCAACACCGTTTCAGGATTCAAATTATTGAAAAACACCTCTTTTTTTGCATTATCAAAAATGAAAGGGGTCGTACCGCCCCTCCGTCACGAGATATAAAAAAACGGACCTCGGATTCCTGATGAGGGACAAAAGTTACCCCTTAGGACAAAGTTTCACGCAAATCGAAGAGGGTTCGGGGCAACTTTTCCCGATTTCGTGTGAGTTGGTAGATAATTACCCACATACAATTCTCTAACATCGATTGCACGAAAATGATGCTCCGATAACGGTTTGAAACCATAGTGCCAACAAGTTTGCCAGCTCGCCATAATATATCATCAAAATATTAATACATTGCATATATTGTAGTTAGAGCTACACAATTTTGAAATATAACGACTCGCATGAAACCGGAAATAATTTTGGAACAATTTACTTACGCTTCAAATAGTGATACCAATTTTCCTGAGGGGATTCAGAGGCATGGCAGAGAGAACTAGAGGAGGAGGAAAAAGGAGGATCTTCAAACTGTATGACTCATATTTCTGTTATCTATCTGATATTTCTGATGAGCTTTCCAACGACTAGATCGTGTGATGGGATCGGACATCATTGTCAGCAAAATTACTGAAAATCGGCTTAAGAAAAATGAACAATTATCACCTAATTTGTCATAATATGTGATACGGTTACAAGATCTGCAATAAAGTTGACATATTTGGGATGGTTTTCAATTACCAACACAGAAAAAAAATAATTCTGAATGTTAATTATGTAACACTTTTGCACGTCATTAATCATTTAAATTTAAATGCAATTTGACAAATCATACGTAAAAACATAATTTTATGTGTGATACAGTCGATTATGTCGAATCTTAGGTTTACATTGCAGGGTGGCCACCTCGGGAAAAAACCGGGTAAACCGGGAAAAACCCGGGAATTTATTCCACCGGGAGAAAACCGGGAAAAACTCGGGAATTCGACTAACAAACCGGGAAAATATTTTAAGTTTAGTTAAAATTCGACAAATTCCTCTTAAATGATTTCAACGTATATTTTTCTCTATTAGATTATTATTCTAGTTATTCTAAATGAAGAATTCGGGAAAATAATGTTTGAATTTGTGTAATAGACTCAAGCTACTAGGCTTTGGTTGCTTTTTTTCTGCGGTTTTTTTCATGATATAGGGGAAAGTGGGGCAAGTGTAACAAGCTAAGGAAATCCTCGTTAAAACCCATTAAAACGTTAAAACATCTGTCGGATTTTTTCATAATCATCTTATTTCAGGTCTTGACTAAGACTTTGACAGAACAAATTTTGAAAAAATCCTGTTTTTCAATGTTAAAAATTGATTTTAAAATTTCAGATTTTCCGTACGTTCTACTCAACTAGTGGGGCAAGACGAACAACCCGTTGGGGCAAGAGGAACGATGCATGAAACAACATGTTAATTTGCTAACAAGTGAACTGCTATCACTTTGAAACATCAGATTAGAATGTATTTAAAACGTTTCTTTCACTTTTAGGTTTAATAATAATATTTTACTAAAAATTTGATCGTTTTTACGAAAACAAATTATTGCTTAGATGATAAATAGTAAATTTTCATAGTATCACTTTATTTTGTAGGAACTTTTTTTTAACAATTGTTTATCAGTTTTTAAGAACTTTTTTGTATTTATTTCCCAATAAAATATGTTGTTGCAGAAATTCGTATTTTTTCCATACTAAAAATCCATATGGTACACTTGCCCCACCTGAACAAGATTTCTAAAAGCTCTCAACAAAAAAAACCAAAAGTTAAATCATACTTTCTAATAGGTGCAAATCATTGGTTGGAACACTACTGATCTAGGAAAAATAGGATTTTGATAAAATGAGCCTTAAAACGAACCGTAAGCCTTATTTTGTACTTTCCAAATATTATAAGAAAACAAAGGTTTTTAAAAAACTTCATTAAATCTTATGCTCCGTGGCGTTTACGTCGTTTTGGCGGTTACGTGGTAGTAGAATTAGTTAATTGCACTGCTAGCAACAATTCCTCATACTGGAAATAATCAAAATTGTAAAAATTACGGCCGTACGAGCGATTGTTCCTCTTGCCCCATATGGTCGTCTTGCCCCACCTTCCCCTACATGTTTTTCAGTAAATTGCAGCTCGTAATGGTGATGAGATTAGACTTTCTTTGACGAGAGGGGAGAAGCAACTACGATTACCAACCACGACCCGGTTTAAAAAACAAATGTTTGATAAGCTGCAATTTTTCCGATCAAGTTCGAGGTTCAATAGAAAATTTACTCGGCGCTATGATTTTTGAAGTCTTATTTCAATAAGTATTGAATTTCATAAGCACAATAAACAATTTATTTTTATTTTATTATGTATTTCAATATCAACTTGAGGGTGCACAGCAGCCAAGGAAGTTGTTGTCTTTTTATTCCAAAATTTTCATTCTTATGGATTCAACCCTTCAACAATATGATTGTAAAAAGAGTCAAAATCCTTTGAATTCAATGAATAAATAACCGATAGTTCCCATAACTTCGAAGATACTAAAATTTGCGTACCGAAAATCGTGGTGCAAAAAGCTTAGCTTGTGTGCGCCGTTAAAAATAAAAATACAGTTCAGACCCGATTTTCCAAAGGCCTCGGAAAAAAATAAAAAATATAAATATTGAAATAAAAAGCCACAGTTTCATCATTTGCATGGAGAATATGTTTTAAAATGCATTTTACACTAGTTCAGTTGTTGTTTACAAATAATGTAAAATTTGGCGAAAACAAAAATTTTAACGAAAAAAAATAATGAAAATCCAAAATTTTCAAAAATTCAAATGATTTTTAAATCAACCCAAACATGCTAAAAATGATTCTGAACGCAGGTGAATGGATCTTAAATTGATTTCAGTTGATTCCACTTAAATTTTCATTACAATTTTGAAGTTTATTGAAAATAATGTTTTGCCCCCTGATTTTTCGGGCCAATTTTGAAGGGGGAGACAAAAACTTTAAATAAAATTCGTACCAGCCTAAACTATTTTAAAACGATTTAGAATTATGAAATCCAAGATGGCGGTCAAAATGGCTGAAATGAAATATTGAAAAAAATGCATTTTTAAATTTAATAGGCAATCAACCACTCAACAGTGACTAAAATTAAGTCGCTGAACTTGAAATCGATGTTAAAATTAAGAAAATAAAAAAAAACGAATTGTTTTTTATTCGGAAAATCGAGACGGACTGTTTACAATTTTTACTGTAAAACATTTGGGGATTTCAAAAATCTGTTTTCAGTAGTATTTTATAAGATGATTTTTGGCTTTTTCAGTTAAACAAATTATTAAGGACAAATTGCGATGAAACTTTGTGCTTGTGTTTTTAAATCAGATTTGAGTACTTTTATATAATTAAAAAATGTCGGCAATATTTGGTATTTAAGATATTTTTATATAGTTATTTGGGAATCTTTCAACAGTTGCCTATCAAATTATCTTCAAATTCAGAACCATTGAAAAAATATCTTTATTTTAAAATTTATTTTAAAATTATAATTTAAATTTTAAATAAATTTTTCAGATGTTTTAAAATTACAATATTTTCAGAGTTCAACTGCATTCTTTTATTCAAACACAAAAAATGAGTTTTTGTTGGGTTTTATTTAATTCTCATCTGAAAATTCCGTAAAAAAAAGATTAACTGAATTTTGACTGTTGTGTTGTTCAGAAAATCGCAGCACGGCAATTGATTTTTTACCATTGACGGTTTCCATGCAAAATCGACCAAAAAATATGATTTTGAACCGAACCATTCCCGATCTTCATAAAACTTGCTGGATCGTTTGTCCTACTCAAATCAACAACTCCTGTGCACTTAGTTTGGTAATTCACAATGGCATTTGAATTTTAGGAACGTTTTTAGTTTTAAATTATTTGTAATTACGTTTAATTTGAATAAATCATATCTTTCGAAGCAGATGTTAAAAAAAATCGATCGAAAGTGTGTTTTAACGGAAATCTTGCGCTCTTTTCAATGAAAATATTTCCAAAAGACTAAACTTTCATTTTTGATCAAAAAACGGCCAAAAATCAAACTTTTTTCGAAAATCAGGCTGAATACACCCTTTGATTCAATTTTTGCCATTACCATTCGAAAGAGCGGACATTTTCCTACTTTTCTTCCATAGACACCAAGTTGGAGCGATAGCGTTTTCAAGAAGTTTTTAAATAAAAACCTTTTTTTCGTTTTTTTATATTTTTTTCCAAAGAGCTAAATTACATGATTTCTGGCAAATTTTATAACAGATCCCATTTTTAAACATGAAACAAAGTTCTGCTTCCGTGTTTTTGAGTTTTTTCTTGAAGTACCGGTTTCAAATACATATACTGCCGTTCTACGCATAATTGTCCCATGTCAGTTTTGGACGATTTTGACTTTATGATATTTTTAAGTTTAGTTTTATGTGTACTTTAAGAAAACACATAAAATCTGGTACTTTGTTCACAAATTCATTAAATAC
Organism: Culex pipiens pallens; assembly: GCF_016801865.2. Taxonomy (NCBI): domain Eukaryota; kingdom Metazoa; phylum Arthropoda; class Insecta; order Diptera; family Culicidae; genus Culex; species Culex pipiens. The sequence goes on along the minus strand of NC_068939.1, from coordinate 59,818,580 downwards.
AACACCAAGTCTGTTTGTCCCATCGTTGAACTTCTACGCATAATTGTCCCACCAAGTATTTTCTTACACGGAATCATCAGTTTTACTATGCATTATGTCTTGTTTACCAGTTGTATAGCAAGATAATCACAAATAAGGGTGATAAACTGATAACTAGGGCGATTAGGGACACATAGGGCGAATAGGAACCCACGGGACAATTATGCGTAGAAACACAGAAATCGATCGAAAAATTTCAATCACGTTTTTCTCAGTTGCACTTTTTTGAACATGGGACAATTATGCGTAGAACGGCAGTATAAAAGGAACGAAATTATTACTAAAGATAACCAAACAAGGTGCACTTAAAATAACATTTCCTGAACCACTTTTGTTATGGAAAAATGTTTATCTCACTCGTCAGTGTTGTTAATACCTGCAAAATAGTTTAATTTTTCCTAATTTTTCGGGTTATTAGGGTGGTTCCTGTCGCGTCAGGGCGGTTCAAAGATGACAATTTTGAGTATTTTTTTAAATAATCATTGTCAAACGCCGTTTCAACAGAACTCATGCGTATTTTTCCTTGAAAACCTTTCTTTTACAAACCGGATAACTGGTTGAAACAATGTCAAGTAAGTCGAGGTTTTTGAAATATGTTTTTTTTTTTTTGCAAAATCGCCGTAGTTCCCAATAGTTTTTTTTTCCTATTTTATGACAAATCAAAAATTCTGGGTAGGATTTAATCTTATTTTAATTGTAGAAAAAAACACGTTGACAAATTATTGAACATCTTACAATATTCTGCTTAGGACTTAGGTGTATTGTTGAATAAAAATGTTGTATTTACGGTGTTCCAATACAACAATTTCCTACGCAAACAGCATGGCTTAAATCTAAAGTGCTCGGATTGGCTTCTAATTTTCGGAATTCTCTACCCAAAATAGTTTTATACATAATTTTTGTTAGGTCAGGGGTGGTTCCTGCCGCGTCAGGGTGGGCCATAAAATGGGAATTATGGCGATTTTGCAAAAAAAAAAAAAAACAAATTTCGAAAACCTTGACTTACTTGACATTGTTTCAACCAACTCTAATTATCCGGTTTGTAAAAGAAATGTTTTCAAGGAAAAATAAGCATGAGTTCTGTTGAAACGGCGTTTGACAATGATTATTTAAAAAAAATACTCAAAATTGTCATCTTTGAACCGCCCTGACGCGACAGGAACCACCCTAATAACCCGAAAAATTAGGAAAAATTAAACTATTTTGCAGGTATTAACAACACTGACGAGTGAGATAAACATTTTTCCATAACAAAAGTGGTTCAGGAAATGTTATTTTAAGTGCACCTTGTTTGGTTATCTTTAGTAATAATTTCGTTCCTTTTATATGTATTTGAAACCGGTACTTCAAGAAAAAACTCAAAAACACGGAAGCAGAACTTTGTTTCATGTTTAAAAATGGGATCTGTTATAAAATTTGCCATAAATCATGTAATTTAACTCTTTGGAAAAAAATATTAAAAAAAACGAAAAAAAGGTTTTTATTTAAAAACTTCTTGAAAACGCTATCGCTCCAACTTGGTGTCTATGGAAGAAAAGTAGGAAAATGTCCGCTCTTTCGAATGGTAATGGCAAAAATTGAATCGAAGGGTGTATTCAGCCTGATTTTCGAAAAAAGTTTGATTTTTGGCCGTTTTTTGATCAAAAATGAAAGTTTAGTCTTTTGGAAATATTTTCATTGAAAAGAGCGCAAGATTTCCGTTAAAACACACTTTCGATCGATTTTTTTTAACATCTCCTTCGAAAGATATGATTTATTCAAATTAAACGTAAAACGTAAAATTCAAATGCCATTGTGAATTACCAAACTAAGTGCACAGGAGTTGTTGATTTGAGTAGGACAAACGATCCAGCAAGTTTTATGAAGATCGGGAATGGTCCGGATTTTGAGTGGTCGATTTCGCGTGGAAACCGTCCATTCTATGTTACTCAAAAATTTAAAAACATCCAAACATGTTTATTTTTTCTTTTTATTAATAAATTTGGCACGGCTCAAACAAAGGTTGTATCGACCAAATGTATGCGTTCAGAAAGTATTTTGATACTAACGTTAGTCTATAAAAAAAACATTGTAATTTGATTTAAAACTATATGGAAAAATTCCTTCTGGCCTCGGGAGAAAACCGGGAAAAAACCGGGAAATTGAAAATCCAAATCTGGTGGCCACCCTGAAAGTTTACATGAACCGAGGTTACATGTGATACATAATTTCCGTGTCGAAAAATTTTACACTTTTTGTCTGTGTTTTCACCGACGTTTTGAATAGTGGATAACAATATCTATATAAAACTAAAAATTTAGATGTGAAACGTTGATAAATCTGTGAATAAAACTTCGATGATAATTCAGGAAATAATTCATGCTATCAAAACGACACGGAGGAAATAAATCCTGCCATTTTGAGTATTCATGGCGCGTTTTGCAATAACAAGAACCTGATTATAATTTCCACCACACAGGTTCCTGAAGTGTGTATCCACTGACTGACTGTTTTCACGTGTATTGGGGATATCCGTTTTTGCACAGTCGTTGTCGTCGCTTGCATTCCGTATTCATTGGTTGTTTCACTTGATGAGACGACAAACACGACGAGCGACGACCGTCATCAGTCCCTGGTGCGTGGTGGGACAGACACATCCATCCGCTTGAAGCTCAGCAGTTTGTCACTGTGAGTTGGTGGTGTTTTTGTTTTTATTGGGACAGGATCACATAATACAAGAAAATGAAATTTCTAGGAATTAACAGTACCTTTTTTTAAAAAATCTCCAAAAAGCCATCCATCAACTCATTTAAGGGATGTTCATAACTTTATAGTCAAAAAAAAAAAAAAAAAAATCGAGCCTCTCCCAACAACGCAGTTATCTGTTTACAAACAGCATCGAGAGGACTTTCCCTTTCTTGATCGCGCCTGCCAAAAACTGAGTCAGCTGAGTCGGCGGTATTCCCGCGTCGTCCAAAAATAAGACGTTCAAAAATGCAAACTATGTGTAACAAATTTCGGCCGTGCGGGCCGACGAGCCGCAAATATTCGTGAAATTGCTCATTTTCCGATGGTCAAACTAACCGATATAGGGGCTGTATTGGGTGAGAGTGTAGTGAGTTCGGCTTTAGAGTTTGGCAACTTTATGGGGTGGAAATACACTGTTGTAGTCGCAGTGTCTGGTGGTCTGGTGGCGACGCGTTGTCGAGCGGTGGGATTTCTCTCATATAAAACCGGCAGGGTACAGTGACTGTCGGAAATAAATTGTTGTATTAAAAGATGCATTCAGCAATTCCCCATGAAAACAGCATGATTCAAAAAAAAAGTTCTCCGATCGGGCTCAAAATTTTTCTGGGGGTTCCTTGGCCAGAATAATTAGACCCGTATTTTTTTGTTTGGCCATTAGGGTGACCTCCATTTTCAGAGAACAATCTGGAACACCTAAGAAAGGTTCTGGGCCAATGAAGTCAGTTTCAGATCCTTTCCTTGTCAGGCTGTCCGCAATTTCGTTTCCTAAAATGCCACAATGCCTAAGAACCACTAGCGTGCACAGGGTGGGGCAACATGGGGCAGTTGCCCCACCATCCTCAGAAATTTGTTCTAAAATTGCCAAGGGGGTGTCCATAAATGACGAAATTTTCAAAACGCTCATATTGTTGCCCCACCATCCTTGAGGATCTGGGCACGCTAGTGAGGAACCCAGTAAAGATTGACCGAGTTCTTTTGGGACAATTTCTTTAGTAATTTTATTTCTTCAAATAATTGAAATACGCAACTTTTGGTACCCTAGCATGTATAGGTCATCGCTGGAATTTTCAAGTTATCGCAGTTTTAGTGAAAAAAACGTCAATTTTTGCCGTTTTCGTCATTTTCCTATTTTGGCGCGTGGCGCGTCGAAAAACCCAGTTTTTATTTTTAAAAAATCGTATCTAAGAAAATAGAAAAAAATAACTTCACCATTTTTGGATATGTTATTAAAAATTTTCCGATGAATCAGGTAAACATATTTCCAGACATACACAGAAAAAAATATGTAAATTTACACAGCACGTAATTACTGTTTCTTAACTCGCTCAATGTTATGTTGAAATATAATGTAATGAGTAAAATGTCATCGAAATTACTCCAATGTAAATCTAAATCTAATGTAAATCATGAATCTAATGAAAACGTTGAGCATGGAAACTCAAATCTGATAAATTTCTACCCGTGTTCGGTTTCCTGTAAATTCCTATTTAATGTAAATCATATATCCAATGTATTTCTGCCAAACGTTGACTTCAAAACTACCCGAACTAAAAATAGTTATATTTGGTTCTCTTTCTATCGCTCTCATACTTCGCTGGCCCACTGCCTGAGCCTCGACCTGAACAAGTTGTTGCTTTAGCCGCTCGTTTATAAAATGCGAAGATGGCTCAGTCGGCAGCGGGTAGCAGCAGTAACACCGAACATCCTACCCAAGATCCTACCCGTCGTCCGTTCGATTCCAGTCCAGCGTTATTCCACTTGGCCGTCGATGAGAAAGCGTCCCCTACCTGTGAAACAACTTTTTTAAAATCATAATTTCCTTTTGCTGCCCGCTTCAATAATTTTAAAATAGATCATAGGCCACACTTTTTTCCTACTGCAATCCAAGTCGAGCTTCTCATTCCCATTGGCCAATCAGAATTAGTTGATTTGAACTAATGTAAATTCAAAACTAATGTAAATTCCAAAACTAATGTAAATTTTCACAGGAATATTTTTTTCTGTGTAGGCTCATTGGTCTCGAGACCTTCAAAACAGCATTTTAAGTTTTCATACGACCTTTTCAAATTTTAAGCTAGATTTTCTTACTATTTTTCCCAAATAGCCAAACTAATCACCTTTCTTTTGCATCTTAGACAGTTAAAATCGGATTGAATGGCGCGGAGATATGATTTTTTTAAAAAGTGTTTTTTGACAGAAAATGACCATTTTTCGGACCACCCTAACACGGCGTAGGTCACCCTAATGGCCAAACAAAAAATTTTGTGGAATCTTCGAGAAAATTGCTTTTTTTTGCAGTTAAAATGCAACTCGATGTGGTAGTATATCAAAAAAGGTACCGTTTATAATTTTTCTTTTTTTTTAAATACTTTTGGAATGCAAATTCGATTTCACATTTAAAACTGTAGCCAAAAAACTTTACGAAACAAGTTTTCTTTTTCGAAAAATCATAACATGGTGGCCATTTATTTGACCGTATTTTCTCTATGGCTCAAAAGTTGCAGATCCCTGAGGTCCCTGAAAATAAAAAAAATATTGTTTTTAAATATCTTATTTTTTTGGAAAGTTTAAGGTGTGGGGGTTTAGGGTTGCTAAATTTGATCTTAGATATTTGTTTCTCCAAATCTCTGAATTATAAATGTAACATCCTGGAGCAGATCTGGTAAATCCTAATAAAACACAAATTTGAAAGAATTGAATATCAGGAGTTTTCCCGTGCATTTATTTTTTACTGGAAAGCCCTCATTAACCCGAGCATGGGTAAATAACAAGGGAAATGCAAAATAATACCATTCAATGGTATCAATTCCAAATTTTGGTTTTCGCGAGCCCTTGTAAAAATGTAAGTGTAAGTAAATACCAATCTGTGGTATTATACCCAAATTTTCGTATTGTTTTGTTATTGGGCAAATTTTATTAAATTGACGAATTTTGACATACTGTTAATTACTTACATACCTAAAAGCGCAAATCTACTCCAAATTAAAGCCAAATATTTTATTTTGGTCATTTAATGATCTTTATAAATAAGGGAATACCATACATTGGTATTGTAAAGGTATTTTAAATAAAAATATAAAATAAAGGTTATTCATAAAAAAAAACTATTTTAAATGATTTTTAACATTCTTAAAAGTATGCTGATACATTTGAAAATAATAAGAAATTTATTTATATATTTAGACGATTAAGGCCGTTGCAAATATTATTCAAAGTTTATGTCGCCCCCTCCCATTCAAAGTTGCTCTAAAAAATCAAGGGGTTAAAAAAAATTTACAAAAAAACTTCAAAATTTCCATAAAAATAGAAGTGTAATCATCTGAAAACATTCTAAACTGCATTTTTCTGCATTGATAATCATATTTAGCATGTTTGGGTTTTGAATTTTTGTGAAATCTCAATGTACAGCACCGCGAAAATTTTATTTTTCGCAAAAATAAAATGGTCGTCAATACTTAGATATTTTGGAAACAATAGATTTAACGTGAAAAATTTAAAATTTTAGAATGGATTTTACTTAACATTGTGTGCCTTTTACGTCATAAGTTCGTTTCCAGTATTCCTCCAGTTTTCTTTACCTGAAATTTTTTGGCACTCCAAGCAAAACTTCGTTTTCCTGCCTGTTCGAAGGATTTAAATATAGAATCAAAATTCTACCCATTTCTCATTGCAATTCTATTATTCAAATTAAATTTCCGCTGTAATGCTATAGATAATTCTCATTGTTTTTTGTCCAATGAGAATTTTTATTTTTAGTTGTTATTTGCCTGGTGTTCATTTGCCCTTGGAATGGCACGTTTTGGTATTGCTATGGTTTCTCCCATATAAGTTTTATACCATCTACAAGCTAAACCCGACAAACTTCGTTCTGCCTTTTTTCGTTTGTTGACGTTTTTAACAATTTTGCTTATTCAGCCTCCTGTGATCAAAATTTAAGTTTACGTAAATTATCCCATACAATCTGCAGATGCTCCAGAATCGGCCCCAGAGTGGCCAAAGATGCCGCTTTTTAGCATATAAACCTTCCTTATGCTTACACGAACCTAACGCAACAAAGAGCACCTCGATCTGACGTTCCGTGTTGAATTGATTCGCGTTCGAACAAAACCGTCGAAATTTTTTATATATTTAGATTACTGGGCAACCAAGGGCACATTTTGGTATTTGTTATTATGCCAAGTAATACCAAAATATGGTATTCCCTTGTTATTTACCCCTGCTCGGGAATACCTATAACTCTGTCGAAGGCGCCAAATGGCTCAGAAACTCCTTCAAAAGATACAGATTTTCTAATATTCACGTACCATTTTGGTATAAATAGCTGCCAAAATTGTCTGGAGACTTATATAGATGAACCAATGACAAAAAATGACTTCGTTGGTCAAAGTTTTAGCCAAGTACAAAATAAGAAAAAAATCCCAGACCGGCCAATTTCGTAGAGATCTGCTCATATAAGTGCTAAAAAATGCAAGTTTGTAACACCTATTTGAGTGCCAGAAAGTAGAACTTTTCAGCCCTTGTATCGAAAATAGTAGGTTATTTCGTCATTCGAGATGGGTAAAAGTAAGTATTTTAAATTTGAAGTTGGTTCAGATGTGAACGGTTCCAAAAATTTCGCCAGCACTTGTAACGGGAATCCGTCGCACCGCCCTGCCTGTTTTGGGGCGACCCTCCGTATTTATAGAGTGAACGTGTCCGACGTGGTCGTCTAATTTTGAGAATTTACGCGTGCTATTTTTAGGGCAAACGTGTAGATCTTTTATTCAGTGCAGTTTCTTTACTAGCTCGAAGTGGATGGGGTCGTTTAGTATGTGCGTGTAGAGTTACAACCAAATTGGAACGCGAGCGGAACTTATCAACAATAACAAGCAATAAAAGCTAGCGAAATTGGTTCGGTGGTTGCGCTCACCATAAATCGCGTAATCACGTGATTAATTTTTATTTACTTTTTTTACAGTATGTTTTTTTTTGCTGCGGGAAACGCATTGATTGATTTTTTCCCCGCTTCCCAATTAATAAAACGTGAAATTACTAGCGTTACGCAAACTTTTAAGGGGGCGGTGAGTACTTTTTTAATTAATATCAAGCAGTTTTTTGTGTTTGTACAAGCTGCTCTCTTTTTTTTTTTTAACCAGACAGCGAAAATTAAGCAAACGTTCGCCGTAAATCTCCATTACTATTCATACGTCCCAACCTCTAGTCGAGGATTCCAGACGAGTGCACGTACTCTGATTTAATATTCCGAATTCGTACGAAAATCATGCCTTCTGCAAAACACATCCCCTCTCCAAAGTTCGATTTTCTTTCAGCTGCTGCTGAGGCGTGTATTTTGCACACAGAGTTTTTTTCTGGGTGACATTTCCGAGCAGAGATAAACATAAATTTCCGCCATCACTTGGAGGAGGAAAAAAGTAATTAACACTTGAGTGTGGGCGAACATGGAGTGCAGAATAGTCGTCGTTTGTGTTTAGTAAGATGGTTTAGTTCTCGGTGATCGGTGCGTGCTTTTTTTTGGGAAGGTAGGAGAGATTTATCCGGTCGTAATATCCATTACGTAGAGAATAGATGGAACGCCGGGTGGTGCCGGCTACGAGATTTGAATTCCGAAGTGGGTATCGATTGTGATTGTGTTTGGAATTTAGTGATGGCCTCTTAAACAGAGGGAATTTAATCACATAATTAAATGCAATAGGCCACAGGATCAAATAGTAAGAAATAAAAACTCTTTATTTATTATCTGTCTCAGAAAACGAAGTAAAAAAGGCAAAGGCTTTTTTTCTGTGTTTCATTTTTTATAATTTTTTATATTTTTTGTTTTTTTTTATCATTAAAGAGCAAAAGAGAATTGCTCATTCACTTTTATTTGAGCTATTAAGTATTACATTGAAATAAACGAAAACACTTACTGTTTAGACTATCTCATTATAAAATATTGATCGTACTGTAACAAGTGCCGAAAATTGAATCAACTAGTGGGCTATACAAGCAACGCATGTTTATCACTACATTTTAGATTTGCATCCCATAATTAATGCACTTGGTGTTCTGTAATTTCTCTAGAGCGCAAACGCTCTATAGAGGTGCACTAATGAGGCAAAATATTTACAGCGTTTCTGCAGCAACTTGTTGATAGAAACGTGTTCGCAATGAATGGGAACCTAATTTTGATGGAACTAGTGAAATGAATGGCAAAAATCAAACCACTGTTCGGGAAGCTAATTTAAAAAAGGAAAATTTTACTGCATTTGTCTGTTAATCAATTTTGCTAAAATTGTAAAGTCACTGAAGCGGGTTGCACAAGAAGCACACATTGAGTAGGATCATTCGGTGTTTCCGTAACATAAAATCCCTCCCCTCCCATAACCACCCAAATCCCACTTGGTGGCGACATCCAAACTTGAGCTTCATCGATATACATCCCGCCAGAATGGGGTATCAGCAGAGTGTCATATCCGCGGATTAATTACGCCATCACTCAGTAACGAGCGAGATAATGAGTGCTGATTATAATTGATTTAAGCATTAATTATCCGCCAAACGCGAATGTGCGACGAGCTGGTGAACCCGTGTCCCCTCACATTGACATGGGGCGTGATAAAAAAAGGATAAATTCTCTCGAAAATCATCAGACGCTTAAAATATTTTTTTTTATTCAATTTAAGTCGTGTCTGTTAGTATGTTAGTAAGTTTTATTTATTTGTTTACATAAGAATCCAAAAGAAATATTCCCTGAAAAGATTTCGTTAAGTTTTTGGTTACCTCTGAAAGTTACAGTCAAAAATAGTTGTTTCGAATTTCATAGAAGTACTTTTTTAAAACATATGATTTGACAGAGAATCATTCGTACCCAAATCTGGATGGGTTCTTCGCCTAGTCAGTTTTGAATTCATATCCCGGAAATCGATACGGCGGACCTACTTTCCGGAATGCAAACCGAGATTTAGCTCAGGGTGTGGAAAATCGATGTGCTTGCGGGAAACTTTCCGGGAAGCATGACGGCTTAAGAAGGCGCACAAATCCTTCGAAATTAGTTTTCAAGCGAAGTTTCAAAATGAACCTGTGACTTTCAACCTTTTCGATTGGGGCGCGATGACGCACGGTGCCGTCGTTGACAACTCAGCCTCCAGACGAGAGATGACTCTGGCACGTGCTTTATCAGCCCACTCTCCCCCAGCTGATCCAACGCCGAATGAAAACGTGGCGCCACGTGAGCGACTGCGGGATTGCTGCTGCAGCTCAATTAGGAAGCTGTGCTGGGTGTACTTTGGAATGTTCTCCGAGGATGGAGGATGTGACCACAATGAAGGAAACAATTCAAAAGTGCTGCTTCCATGTGAATTCAAAGAGGAAATTGTGTTTGGGAAAATAAGCGCTTACCGCGTCTATTGTCCTGCGTTTTCCTCGTTTTCCCAACGAAATAGGGAGCAATAACAACGACCGTGAAAGTAGGTCACCAAAACAACCCTGCTAAAACTGCTGCTCCTCATGTTGTATGTCCCCAGCGCGTGAATGCAACCACAGTTGGGGAAAATGGGAACAGAAAAAGCACTTGAAAGGTTTCGAGCTTTATCTTTAGGTGTTTGAAGATGTATGTATGTTTAAGTAGGGTGCTCAAAGTATGTCCCTGATCCAAATATGAACAAAATTGGTTCACATTATCCCGTTTAAATGTTCTTTGTAAAATTATCAAATAACCCTAAATATGTCCATAACCAACATTTTGACATTGTTGCTCAATTCTAAGGGCAGACTCAATTTAAAAAAAATACAGGGAAAATCATTTAGTTAGAAATTTTTAAATTTTGTTTAGGGTTGTTGTTCCATCCACTGTTCTCTTGAGTTTTTAGTAGCAGCTTGTCCGCTTTGTAAGCGTTCGATTCCCATCTGCTCCAACCTTTCATCGGATGGGGTCCCGGCCTTGGTTGTTGTTAGGCCGTTAAGTCATTCCAGGTATGGGAATCGTATCCCTACAATAAAGATAAACAACCAAGCCTGCTCCGGTGGAGTCGCTGGTGGCGGTTGGACTCGCAATCCAAAGGTCGTCAGTTCGAACCCTGAGGTGGAAGGTTCCTTGGAGTAGATTTTTAGGTGCTCTCCCCATTCAGGCCTTTGGACTTCTTATGTCTTCGACAAAGTGGCGAGCTCAACCACTTAATATGTGAAAGACAACAAAAAAATTCCAAAAACATTCCTGAAAAGCAAAATTAAAAAAAATATCCTCATCGTGAACCACTCTAATTTTCAACCAAGCCTAAAATGGTCCCTTCTCATTAACAACAACTCTTTCTAACACACCAAGCACCAGAATGGCGCCATTTTCCAGAAAATTCATCAACTAATATTTTAGTGATGCCTTAGATCTTGACCACAACTGGTCAAATGCATCAAATGTACACAGTAAAAAAAGGTTTTATTCCAACCGGGAATCCGTTAATTTTGTATGCGAAAAATTATGTAAAATGTATAAATAAACCTAAACAAAATTTATTGTAATTTCACTAATTCAACATAAATTGAGGTAAAATTAAATAAACAAGGACGCATTAATCCTTAAAATTTCAACCTCCCAAAAAAAATGTATTTTGCACTTTTGAAAAAAATCATCTGATTACTCATCTGAATAATTTTCCGCCTCTTCGTCAATTCTTCACTATATCAACATTTGGATTGTAAAAACTCTCCCCGTCAAGCAATTTTTTGGTTGGTCAAAGATGAAAATTTTTTAGTACACAGAAAATAAGTTTAATTGTGGAAGGTTTTCGTTTTTCGTTTGTTGAATATTCCCTTTTTGAGTCATTTTACCTAAAAAATGTTCAAAAGTGTGAGCCTGATGAAAATTGAACAAAAACAGATGAAAAATCACCAGTTCCTGATGTAAAATTACACTTTTTTTTTTGAAACAAAATCTGTCAACATTCCCGGATGTAATATTATCATTTTTTTTACTAGGAAGCTGTAATCGAACGTAAAAGCGACGATATGCCAACTAGAGCGTCCGATTCCCCGGGGTTACAGAATTCCCGGGAAACGGGAAATTTTTAACAAATTTTCCGGGAAATCCCGGGAATTCCCGGGAAATTTGAAATTTATCGAAAATTTTTCTGATCCTGGTTCTGACCAATATTCTTCACAAAATTGTATAAAATAGCAACTTAAATGATCAAAATTAGTGCGAGGGTCAATTAAGGGGTTACATACATGTGAAAAATCTAAATTTTTCATATTTCCGAATATTTATTAAATCCTTTAAAAAGATGAATTCCAATCACTCCTGAAAGTTTCATAAAGATATGATTTAAGTGAGTAGAAGACGATTTAAGTGTAAAGTTCTGCCAAAGCGGACTGTCAAACTTTGTGAGCGTTTTTCCCGGAACACCGAGTTGATTTACGGGTACCACGATATCTCGAGATTGGACGGACCAAATTGGCAGAAATTTGGGGTAAAGACTCTCAAGACATATCTCGTGTGCATGACGAAGCCCGATTTTGAAATTTTGCTTTTTTTTAAATACAAAAATCAAAAACTGACGATTTTCTAAACCAAAAACACAAACATATTTTTATCTTTTTCTAAAATAAACATTTTTTAATTGGGACTTCGGCTAAAAGAATTTTTAAAGCAGTAAAAGTAGTTTAGACGCTATTTCATACTAAAACTGCTTACGCTCTGTTAGCTCAAGTGTAAATTTTTTACATTAAACTGTTAACACTTTTAAACAAATTAATCAAATGCTTCTTGCACAACCCTCTTTGAGACATCAAATGATTTTTTTTTCAATTTTCATCCAATTTTGATCTTTGCAAAAAAGGTACTTTATTTTCAGATAATATAACAACAATTTTCGTTTAAAAAACTAACCAGAATTACAATAGTTGATTTTCATTCCAAAATATCGTAATTTTTGTTGCTTTACGAATAAACAAGATCCCAGTTGTGAAAGCTTCAGAAACTAATATTACCCGAAATATAAATATAAATATATGGAATTTTCAGACGAACGGATAAGTTATTTCAATTTTTTCAATTTCAATTCGGTTTTATTGGTGAATAATCAAGATACAATGAGTTATTTTGAAGTGCATAACAGAGTTTTGGAGTTCCTTACAGCTGTGTGTTGCATCATAATTTATTTAGGAACAATTATTTCTTTAACTAAGGCACTAGCAAGAGTAAGAAAAAACTTAAAAAAAAACTTGCAGAAATTGCAAAGGAAAGGGGATAGAGGAAGAGAAAGCTTATATCTAGATCACAGCTAATTTATCCTTCGTAGATGTGTTTGATCATCAGTTCCCCAAGGGCCAGGAATTGTTCTGCCTTGTTCCGGCAGCTCCGAAACCGCGTCATCATCTCCCCCGCGAGAGCAAAGAACTCCGGCAGGGTGAAGAGATCTTCCCCGGTGACTTCTTGCTGGGCCGTACTGCCGCTACCGGCAGCGACCACGCTGGCGAACGAACGCCCCCAACCAGGAGGGAACGCTGAGTTTTCCGCTGGAACCGTACGCTGTCCAGCTGCAGGAACGGCTGCGCTCGTACTTCGCTGAGGAGGGTGGGACGCTTTCTTCTTCCTCTTTTCCTGCTCCTCGAGGTAGGCCTTGCGCGCGACGCATCCGCGGTAATTGCCGGTATGGTTGCCGTCACAGTTCGCGCACTTTACGCGCGGCTTGGTTTGTTCTGCCTTGTCCCCCAAGTCCGCCTTTCGTGGCAGTGCGCACGCCTCCGAGAGGTGTGATTCACCGCACTTCACGCAGCGGGGCCGAAGGTTGCAGTTCCGCGAGCCGTGGCCGAATTTCTGGCAACGGTGGCATTGCGCTACGTCCGTCGGCTTCTTGGTGTAAAACCGCCAGTTTACCCAAAAACCGTCCAACGTTTTAGTCCGCCGCAAGTCTTGGATCTTGACGGTGCCGCGGTCGAAGTACAACAGGTACAGTGTGTGTGTACCTGTTACCGTTGTCTTGCGCGAGAGCACTTTAATCTCCCGCGGTTTTATTCCGGCGTCCGAAAGGTGACCCTTCAGTTCGGAGATCGGACGGTCTTGATAACCCTGCAAGACGACCTTAACAGGAGGCTTCTCGGGGTTGAATGTGTAGAAGTTGAAGTTGCTTCAATTCTTCAAACACCAGGTCGAAATTCTTTTTGGTCAGTGTGATCACTTGCACTGCCGACTTACCGATTTTCAGACAATATCCGAGGCCTTCCAGCAACTCGTCAACATCGTCCGCTAACGTGTCCAAAACAAAAATTGGAGGTGGTCTACGTTCCGCTGGAGAGTTGTTCTTGTTTGACGTCGGCACTTTTTTCCGAGCACGACCATCATCGTCGTCATCGTCGTCGGTAGTGCTGCTACCGTCGGTGTTGTTGTTTTCTTCGTCGTCGCTCAGCATCTGGAACTCGTTCCTGATGGGGATGTTGGCGGATGTTGATGTGCCACTGGTCGTGGCACCGGAAGTACCGGAACGGGTTCGCACTGGTGATCTTGGGACATATCCGGGATGTAGTAACTTTTTGTCGATGCCTTCTGCGTTCACACTCCCCTGCGCGATGGCGGTCGACACGGCGTTGGTTTGTTTACCTTTTTGCACACGGCCGGTAGACGAACTTCGCGGGTTTTTCGAGGCCGCACTCGAACTGCCACGGCCACGGCCGGCCTTTGGCATGCTGGAGAAGCAAACTCGCGGGTAACCACAATCAATTACGGCGAAAAAATCGAAAAAGCGATGGAGCACTGAGCACTAGCTGCATGCTCTCGTGCGTACACTGAGGGAGCTGAACTGATAAGTTATAAGAACAGTGAATTGAGTTGAATAAAATTATATTGAGTTTTTTTCATTATTATTTTTTTGTAAATGAAACAAAAATGTGCCGAGAAGGTAGGAAAATGTATACATCCGCTTGAATTTCGGGAATTTCCGGGAAATTTACGAATTTCCCGGGAAACGGGAAATATTTTTTTCCGGGAATTCCCGGGATTTTTTTTCCCGGGACGGGAAATTGGACGCTCTAATGCCAACATAAGGTGCACGATGGAATGACATACCGTTTCCCTAATTTTTCCATCATTAATTCATAACAAAACTAAGACATTTAATTTAAACGCCTAAATTAAAAAAAAATCTGATAGGTTTCCTCAATGCAGATTTATTATTGATGTCCAACATTTCCTAACCCCGATTTCTCTTTTCTTCTCGTTCATTTCAGGTAAATGTTTCATCTTCCTCAAAGGCATTGCAACAAAATGAATTCAATTCCTGGTCATACACTCTGCCATCAGAATCGGAAACATTCACATTCATCACACATAGATCCAGTGACCAGATATTTTAGAAAACGGTATTTTTTATCAGCAAAAAAAAGTTGCTCTAAAAATGTCGGTACAGTTGAATCGGAATCACCAAAAAAGGACCTGAATTGAATATCGATTCTGAGAAATTCATGTTTTCTTTCCATGTTCCCTTTTCATTTCATTCTAGGACCTAGCAAGGGATGCTAGTTTTAGGAAATGAGCCTATTTTTCCTCAGTGAAGCATAAGTTGTGACTCTCTTTTTTTTCGGGAGGAACCACTTTCGATTGATTATTCCGATATGTATTTTGGAGCGTTGCATGTATGAAATCGAAAAAATAGTGTAGTCTGACCTACATTTTCCCTGCCCGAATCAAAGCCATGTTGGGTCTTTTTATAGGACTCAATGAAGTTGTTTAATGTTGTTTCAGCGCTTCTGTGTGATTGGCCGGCAGGGAGAGGAGTGAAAGAGCCAAATGAATCGGATGGAAATAGCTTCGAAGCAGCGATTGATTGGAATTTTTAATGAACCATTCCATCTTGGCAACGATGGCTGGCTGGTCGCTACCGGAAATGGACAAAAAGCAAGGTGAAGGTGCGCTCCGGCATGAATAATGGGGCCTCATCGCAGCGACACAATGACCCGGTTGTTTGGGCTCGAGCTGACAAATTGAACCATTTTTAAGTGCGCACCCCTTTTTTCGTTTTTGGGGAAGGAACGAGATGAGTCATCGTTTCTCCGTTTTTTTACGAGACTGCGTTGTAATTTATTCTCAAATGGTTTGTCCTTTCGCTGACGAACGATGATGGCCGGGGTCGGTTGCCATAAAAATTCTAATTGGATCGCGGCAAAGGAATTGTCGCGCGCCCGGGAATTGGTTTGTTTATGGTTGCCGTGACGGACTTGATGAAGAGGGACGAGTAGGCACTTTATCCGGCATGATGACACTACTGCTGCTGTGTTGTTGTTGTCGTTGACGATGATCCAGACGACCGCCGGGCAGATTAAGATGATTGCTACTAATTTAGTGTTCGCGAGTCGTCTGTAACGATGACCATCTGGGAAGTTTTGAATTCGTTGCTGGATATAGACCATCAGGACATGATAAATAAAGTTGCTATGAAAATGCTTGTTGAAGAATCGCAGTTAAAGCTATCATGTTCTCTTCGCAAATCGACATTTCATTGAGAGATTTTTTTTAGAAAAATATGTGTCTATTTTTGTTGATTTATTTGTACTCATTAATTTTTGAGCCAGTCTAAAAAATCTGTTTTGTTGTTAGATATGTACCACTTGTTCGGATTTCATCTGGAAAATTGGAATCGCTCAATCGCGCCCAGCTCACATGGGACAGCGCAGTGGTTGGAGAAAAATGAACTAAATGTTTTAATTTTCCAAACCTTGATGATAGATGCTGAACATGTGTGCTCTCTATAGTTGCAGCCGCTCCACACCCACATCCCACTCTCTGGTCCATCGGGAGCACTAACCTGCTAGTATCGGGAGATTGTATGACGCCGCCTTCCAACACTAGTGGTTGACTAAGTGAGGGTGGTGGCAGCGCACTAGCGGGAACAATGATGTATCGTTTATGATATTTTATAGCAGCAAGTTGCCGGTTGATGATGATGATGATGGTGCTCGTTGCTGCCGGAGAATAGATTCATGTAGGCCACACTGCACTGCCTGGTGTTCGTCCGGGAGTCTCCGGGCCAGACCGAGTGCAGCCTCGATGGATGTGGTGCAACAGGACAGTTGCTTTGAAATTTGCTTTGATAAATGGTACATTAAATAAGTGCTTGTTAGTTGGTTTATGAAAGGGAATTGAAATGAAATTTATCATCCCACAGTATTGGTTGGCTGCTACGAGCTGTCCAGGGGACTGTTCCAGACTGAGCAATTAGGGTTCACTTAAAGCATGTTTTGTTCTGATGATTGAATACCATTCAATGGAAGTAAAAAAAAGATCATCAAACTTATGTGCCTGGTTCATTCTTTTCATAAAGATCCTTGGTTTCCTTAACTGCATGTGTCGGAATGCCTTCATATCTTCTCATACCTAACATCGAAATAGCTTGTTAGTGATGACGTAAGGTGGGACAAAGCAGACACACTCTTTTTTCTGATTTGGTTCGCAGTTTTGCAGTTGTGACGAAGGCGAGTGCTTTTTCCGGACAGCTTTTTTTTTTGCAACATGAGAACGTCGATTTGGTACCGAACTCGTCAATGAAGCTCAACGGGAACTATTGTGATGTTTACCCTGCAGCGTCGCTCTTTTAGTACTGGATTGATGATGAGGTAGGGTAAACGCTCCTTTTTTTGTATGATTTGTATTTTGAACGCTTTGGCTCCAGAAATTATGATCTTGAATATTTTTTTTTTTAATATTACCAAAGATTAAAATGCGTCAACATTTTTTAAAGGTCGAATGCACCTGAGACCCAGGAAATAGAGCCAGTTCAAGCCGGACGTTGATGAACGTTTCAGGATTCGTTTGAAGTCCGCACACTGCAGCAATTGAAATGGGTGTCTGATTGCTGGTTATCACCATCGGCTAGTGCAGAGATGAAACGAATCTTCTACATCTGTCCAATTTTTTGGGGCTTGCTCAAATGAACAGATTTTGAATTGCCTTTATTGAACGTCCGAAAAGTACATCAGAATAAGTAAAGGTTTCAAAAACGATTGCTTCTAGATGCCAAATCTTTTGAAAAACAGAAATATCGAGTGCTATCATCAATTTTTAATGAATCATAAAAGTTTTTTTTGTTTTCTTCATTATTTCGGAACATTCAGAAATAAACTGGCTTTATTAAAAAATAATTAATTAGTAATTGAGGACTTCGTCACTCCTAACAAACGGTGGGTTGAATGGTAGATTAACATATATTATTCCTTGAATTTCTGAGATTCAGTTAAATTGCAAAAATGCATATGGGTAATTCTCTACCAACTCAAACGAAATCGGGAAAAGTTGCCCCGATCCCTCTTCGATTTGCGTGAAACTTTGTCCTAAGGGGTAACTTTTGTCCCTGATCACGAATCCGAGGTCCGTTTTTTGATATCTCGTGACGGAGGGGCGGTACGACCCCTTCCATTTTTGAACATGCGAAAAAAGAGGTGTTTTTCAATAATTTGCAGCCTGAAACGGTGATGAGATAGAAATTTGGTGTCAAAGGGACTTTTATGTAAAATTATACGCCCGATTTGATGGCGTACTCAGAATTCTGAAAAAACGTATTTTTCATCGAAAAAAACACTAAAAAAGTTTTAAAAATTCTCCCATTTTCCGTTACTTGACTGTAAAAAAATTTGGAACATGTCATTTTATGGGAAATTTAATGTACTTTTCGAATCTACATTGACCCAGGAGGGTCATTTTTTCATTTAGAACAAAATTTTTCATTTTAAAATTTCGTGTTTTTTCTAACTTTGCAGGGTTATTTTTTAGAGTGTAACAATGTTCTACAAAGTTGTAGAACAGACAATTACAAAAATTTTGATATATAGACATAAGGGGTTTGCTTATAAACATCACGAGTTATTGCGATTTTACGAAAAAAAGTTTTGAAAAAGTTACTTTTTGCGTTTCTCTTTGTTTCGTCGTCCGTGTCTGTCGCGGGTGACCATGAACGGCCATGATCGATGACGACCAACTTTTTCAAAACTTTTTTTTCGTAAAATCGCGATAACTCGTGATGTTGATAAGCAAACCCCTTATGTTTATATATCAAAATTTTTGTAATTGTCTGCTCTACAACTTTGTACAACATTGTTACACTCTAAAAAATAACCCTGCAAAGTTAAAAAAACACGAAATTTTAAAATGAAAAATTTTGTTCTAAATGAAAAAATTACCCCATGTAGATTTGAAAAGTACATTAAATTTCCCTTAAAATGACATGTTCCAAAATTTTTCACAGTCGAGTAACGGAAAATGGGAGAATTTTTAAAACTTTTTAAGTGTTTTTTTCGATGAAAAATACGTTTTTTTCGGAATTCTGAGTACGCCATCAAATCGGGCGTATAATTTTACATAAAAGTCCCTTTAACACCAAATTTCTATCTCATCACCGTTTCAGGCTGCAAATTATTGAAAACACCTCTTTTTTCGCATGTTCAAAAATGGAAGGGGTCGTACAGCCCCTCCGTCACGAGATATCAAAAAATGGACCTCAGATTCGTGATCAGGGACAAAAGTTACCCCTTAGGACAAAGTTTCACGCAAATCGAAGAGGGGTCGGGGCAACTGCTGTGTGAGTTGGCGGAGAATTACCCATATAAAAATCATTTATTTTGGATTTACATTGGATACTTACCATATTTACACTAAGTTGTTCCATGGAGCGTGAAAAGATAAGTCCCCTCTAGCTAATAATCGAAATTAATTCATCATCCCTCCAGAGACTATATTTAAATACTTACACCACTGACACTGGGGCCGTAATCAATTCCAGCGCAAAATACGCAAAATAATAACTCCAAGTGCTATAAATGTTTAGAGAAATCTTTCTATAAATATTTGTAATTATAATGCATGTCATTCTGGCCAGCTTGTAATATACGTACATGGAATGAGTATCTCTTTTATTTAAGAAAATAACTTAATAATTTTACCTCTACAAAATTGTAAATTAACCTAATTTCCAGTGTCATTTGAATTGTTCAACCTTAATTGAAGTAATATTACATCATGGAAGATGTAAAATTACACCATTATTGTTTATAGTTTCCAAATTTACACAAATATGAATTTTACAATTTTTTAATATCTATTAATAACTAAATTTCGTTGATTCGATAAAAATAAGATTATTTTGAATGTAATTGTGAGTACTTTTGAAAAGTAATGAAACTAAACTGAAGAATTTCGCTTTAAAGATTGCTAAAATCTGTTTTTCCTTTAAAACTTTATACAATTGCGTGCTACACAGAAAAAAAATGTAAATTTGGAAGCTGTAATTTTGGAAGGTTGAATATTACCTCTTTTATGATGTAATTTTACCTCATTTTAGACTGAAAATGTGACATTACACCAGAAAAGTGGTAAAATTACACATTTTTAGAGGTAAAATTACACCTTTTTTCTGACATAAAAGATGTACCCCTTCCCAGTTGTAATATTACCACGATTTTTTTCTGTGTGGTCATACAAAATGGGCATGTGAAAATTTGAAAGACTGTATCTTGTGAAGAAAATTCTGATCGCTTTGGAATCTTCGGAAAGTCGTAGGTTATAATTACACAGCAAAAAAGTAGTATTCCAGCTGCGTGTAAAATGCCAGGGTGTAAAAAAGGTTTTGCATTATTTTATGAAATTTTATGTGATTTTTACACCTTGAAATATGTAGCTCATCAGTATCTTCATCGGTCTGATGGTCGAGCAGGCTAAGGCGCCAGTTCTTAGTGTTGGTGCTGGGTTTGGTTCCCGTCGGTTGCAACTTTTTTTTGCGGTTGCAAAAGTTGTACATGCCTTGTGTAATATTAAGTGTCTTTTATGACGAAGGTGATGTGCTTGCTTTTGGGACGGCTGGAAAACTTGTTCACTCCGCGTCATTTTTCCATTTTTTCTTTTTAATAAATTTCTTTTGTGAAAATGCAAAAAGTATTTAGCCGTTAAAAATGGTTAAATTTAAAAAGTTTTTTTTTGTGTAAAGGGAATGCTGGTTCTTGTGGTCGTTGGAAGTTAATTTCGTTGAAAATTCATCAAATCATTCGAATCTGCCAAGAATCAGGAAGTAAGTGAAAAGTAAGTGGAAGTGCTTGACCTAGCTGGAACCGTTCCCAGAGCGGAACTGATCGTGGATGCCAAGGCGGTTAAATGAACATCAAATCCATTTACGGAGGATACGGAGGATGCTGTTTCAAGAGATTGTGAAAGAGGCTGGATGTGAAATTCGATTCAACACCAGCGAAACATCCGGATATATTTGTTTGGAATGGATATATATTATAAATTTAATAACCCTCCTACCCCTTCCCTACTTTACCATTCCCCAATCCCAATTTCCCCAACCCCAATTTCCCCATATCCACGTCCCCCCTAAAAATATAAATAATTGCCAATTCACACTAACACACCACACCCAACTTATTTGGAGCGTTTGGTAAGGTATGTCCACGCATCCTTCCTCCCCTGTTGATTCTGTGAAATGTGATCCATTCACAGAATCCGTCTCTGCGGTTAATGCAACGCAGTAGGCCTGGCCGCTTTAATTTTTGCTATACATTTTCGGGGTGATATATTTTCAACAGGCTGAAAAAAATCGTACAGCTTTCTTTTAGGACTTTGTTAATTGGACAGTTGCTTGCTGAGATACATTATCCAAAATTTTATATTTCTTGAAAATTAGTTTTTTGTTACAATATTTCCTAATTAGCCATTAATGTTCAACTGAAGACATCTCTGAAACTATTGGATTGATTGATGTAATTTGGTATGCTATGAACATATAAATACCTGTTTTTGTAACTCCCCGTTTTTGGAGTGGAATGACCACCGCATGAAATGCCAGGTAGCGCTCTCCAAGTGTTATCTCGAATTGGATAACTTTTTCGGGAGGAAACGAAACCACCCTTTCGTCAGGTAACGAAAAAAAAGTAGCGAAGCGAAATTCATCGCAATCTTTTTGCGACCTGCAGTTCAGAGCATCATTTGGTGCTTAGCAAAAGGGGGGAGCGATTTGGGAATTAAAAACAGAAAAAAAACCTTGGCAGTAACGACGACGACTACACGGTGCAGCTCGAACATCAGCGTCAGCAATGACATGAATATTTCATGAACATTTTAATCACATGAATAAAAGCATCGCGAGGGGTAAATGATTCAGGGTTTTTTTTTGTAGTTGGTTCGAGCAGTAAAGGGAGGTTGCGTCTCCCACCTTTTTGTAATTGTGCGTCAAATATCTGAGTCTAGAAGAAAGCTGCAATGTTGAACATGAGTTGTTCTGTGAATTAATTAGTGCTACAAGGTTGAAAAATCATTAAACATTTGAAAAAACTCAACATTTTCCTGTGTTTTTGTACAGCAGTGAAAAGTTATGTTAACAACAAGACTCAACATATTCAAAATAATGGCCCAGAGTGATAGAAAAAATCTACCAGATTTCCCTCGACCATTTTGCAGATAACAAAACACACTGTACCATAATGGGTGGAAAACCCCGCAAAAAAATAGCATAAAAAGTACCAGGAATGGGATACACTCTCTTTTTCACGCCTCGGTTAGTAAATGGCATTGAATGAAGTGTGTTTTTTTCTCCAGTGTGTCTTCTTCAGGAAAAACTGACTGGCCGTTGGCGTTGCCATTGCTGCTGCTGCTGCCATCTAACGGACCATACGTCAAGTGGATCTGACACCCGTCAGGCAATCTGTGTGGTGTAGGGTTGTGGGAACCCTGCTGCCCCGGGACCGGCATATTCCGGCTGGGAAAGTGAGAGTTCTGGTTGTGGCAAGTTTCTGGGAGAATAGAAAAAAGTGGGGAAATTGAATTTATTTCAGTCTAGCAGCTGTACTGCAACCGATTTTATTGAAGCGTTGTAGCGACCCTCAGTTAATCAGAATATAAATTTAGATTTTTAGTTCGACCAACAGGGAAGAATTTGTCAGAAGTACATTGGTCTTTACAATCAGACGAAGTGCAACATCTTCAGATGCACTCATTAACACATGTTGACACGAGTCAAGTGTTATATTTCTAGGAGCACGTAGGTTAAGATATAAATAAACACAGTAGGAGGATGGAAGGAAAAGCACAAAGCGAAAACAGAAGGGTCATGAACTCTGCCAGGATCCCTGCTGAGAATTTTCGAGCAGAAAGATTTCAAGATCAACGCGGTGTAGTCAAAACGCACGTGGCTGAGCTACTCCCGTAGAGATGAATATTGCGCATGCGTCTTGACTAAAAACGCTTCAGAGTATAAAAGCCTAAGTTAGATTTAGAATCAGGGGAGTTGAAATTAGGAAAGAGTTAAGAGTGGGAGTTGAGAGTTGCAGTTGGGAGATGGAGTTGATTATTCGGTGTAAGTGCTACGATGCACAGATTCAACCAAAATGCCACGGGGCATAGTGAAAAATGTTAAAATAAGATTAAGAAAAATCTAAGAATACATATTTTGGAGTTAAAGTGAAAATGGTGTCGTTCTGTGCTAAAGGAATAAAAATGAAAGAAATCCCAATGATATTAGAGACTAGGCTTACACAAGCTTACACAAAGTGGTGACAGCAGAAAAGTTTAAAGAAAATTAAACAGGAACGCTTTTGCTGACTAGTGAAAAAACCAGTGTCGAACCGCTAGCCAATGCCAAAGGAAACATTTAGTGAAGAGTGAAGATGGCAGTTCAAACGCCAGCCATTATGATTGAAAAAATGTGACAATCCGCCAGCCAAACCCATGGAAAGCAACTTCAGTTTTGTGACGATTGAAGCTTTAAAATCACGATTATCGAAATATTTTTCATCGAACCGCCAGCCATGGAGAACATTCAGAAAACCAGCAAAGAAAAATGGGTAAGTTGTAATGTTTTACTATTTTTGTAATTAAATTGAAGTGGATAATTTTTTTCATGGGCATTTTTTTTATTAAATGTTATTTTGAAAAGGGAAATTGTTAAATTCTTTCAACATGGATAATTTAAAGAAACTAGATGATTATTTTGCTAAGGAAATGAATTTTCTTTCCAATAATATTCCTAATGAACAGGAAGACATTGTTTTAAAAATGAAAGAAGCAAAAGTGGCAGTCAATTCTTACAAAGATAAATTGATTGAGTTACGAGAGATTTCAATTCCCAAAGAATATGACAAGATTGTGAACAATTTTAATGAAACTGTCAAATCATTTCAGTTAAATCTTGAATGTTTTGCAAGTAAACTAAATCAAGAAGAGCGTTTGATAGATTTAAAATTGAATGTGATGGAGGATACCGAGTTTCCAATGGATTCTGCGATTAAGTGTATTCCAGATTTTTATGGTAAATCAGAAGATTTAAATTCTTTCCTTGATCAAATTAATTATTTTTATAATAAAATTCCAAAAGGAGTTTCTCTTACACCTTTGATTAATGTAATACAACTGAAATTAAAAGGTAAAGCTAAACCATTTACTAAAACTATTTTAAAACTTACTTGGCAAGAAATTGAAAAGAATTTGTTACATGAATTTGGTGATAAAAAGTCTTCTTTAAATATTTTCAAACGGATCGATACTCTTTCGCAGTACGAACATGAAACTTTTAAAGCATACAAGAATAGGGCACTAGAAATTTTATTCGATTTAGAAATCGATAAAAATGTTGATAGCTTTGCAATGGAAAATCTAAGAATTCATTTCATTGCGGGACTAAAGAATACTTATTTGCAACAAACTGCAAGAAATTTAACAATGCAAAACTTTAGAGATTTTTTGAGTATGCTAGAAGAAAAACGAATAAGTAATGAGGAATTTGAAAATTTGTACAAGGAAAAACAAAGAATAAATTCACAAAACATTAAAAATGAATTTTCAAATCAAAAGCAAGACGTGAATGATAATCGTAACTTTTCAACCCATCAAAATCGATTGAATAACTATCAAAATCAATATAACTACTCAAACAAAAGATATTATCAAAACCGATTCAGGAATAATTTTAAACAATTTTATACACAGCGAAAAAACTGAATGATGGGGTTTTCGATCATTTTGGCGTCCGAAACACCCGACAAAATGCGAATCAATATAACAGACGCTACAATTATCGTGCTCCTAGGTATTATAGAAAACGTAACAATATTTTTCGTAATAATTTTAGTTTGACTTCTCAGAGAGAATTCTACAATCCTCCCCATGAAGTACTAAGAATAATTTTAACTCCTTATCTTCAATTTAGATTAAGAATTTCATCTAAACAAAATCCATTTCATTCTATTTACTATTTACTTGATACAGGTGCTAGTGTCAATGTAATAAGTAGTAATATTTTGAATCAAATAGGTTACACTCATGTTAATTTTAAGGACAAAATTACTTTAACTGGCATTGGTAATACATTAACTGAAACGATAGGATCGGTGGTTATTGATTTATTAATCGGTAAAACAATTTATAACACAAAATTCTATGTTATGAAGAATTTGTCTGTGCCTGGTATAATTGGAGCAGAATTTTTAAAGAAGCACACTCTCTTCATCGATAAAAACTTTAAATTCATTGTATTACAAAAGCCAAAAATATATTTTAAATCGAATAATGTTGAATCAAATCAAATCTATAAGAAAAATAATTTTGAAAATAATGAATCAAGCGTTACTAACTATCAAAATGATACCAGTGGTTTTCAAAAAGACCAAGAAGTCAAGTATGAAGGAGAAATACTAAATAATGTTGCGTTTTGCGAAAATATTGTACACTCTGATGAAACAAGTGATGGATTTGAAAATAAATTAGATGATCAACCTTGTATGCCAACAGAATTAAATTTAGACATTGATAAAGATGGTGATGTAACGGAATTCAAAAATTTAAAAAGCATTAAAGGTAGGGAAAGAATTCAGAAAATAATTGATTTAGTAAATCTAGAACATTTGAATAAACATAATTTTGATGAAATTGTTTCTATGATTGAAAAATTTAGCAAATTATTTTTTATTGAAGGAGATGAATTGACTTTTACGGATGCAGCAATTCATGAAATAGAAACCACAACGAATATTCCCATTAATAAGAGGCAATATAGGATGCCTGAGACAACAAAAGTGCACATTGATGAGCAAATTGATGAAATGCTCAAACTGGGTATTATTAAACCTAGTAAAAGCCCGTGGAATGCTCCTGTTTTATGTATACCTAAAAAGGTTGGAGCTGACGGCAAACAGAAATATAGAATTGTTGTAGATTTTAGATCACTAAACATGATAACAAAACCATTTGTT
Source organism: Culex pipiens pallens (assembly GCF_016801865.2). Taxonomy (NCBI): domain Eukaryota; kingdom Metazoa; phylum Arthropoda; class Insecta; order Diptera; family Culicidae; genus Culex; species Culex pipiens. The sequence continues at coordinate 59,792,624 of NC_068939.1, read as the reverse complement.
TTCCCGATTCCATTGATTAATGAAATTTTGGATAACATTGGCGATGCACAATACTTTTCGTCAATTGATTTAAAGTCAGGTTTTTATCAGATACCTATAAACCCCAAAGATGCAGCTAAAACTGCATTTTCAACTTCAAAAGGACATTATGAATTTTTAAGAATGCCTATGGGTCTTAGAAATAGCCCAGCAACATTTCAAAAATTAATGAATATTATTTTGTACTCGATTCAACCAATTAAAGCATTTGTTTATCTCGATGATATTATTGTATTTGGAAAAACTATTGAAGAACATAATGAAAACTTATTCAAGATTTTAGAAGCATTATACCAAAATAATTTGAAGGTAGAAACATCAAAATGTACCATTCTGAAGACACAGATTAATTACCTGGGTCATACGATTGATAAGCATGGAATTATGCCTACAGATGATAACATCAAAACAATCAAAGAATTAAAACGTCCTCAAAATGTTAAGGATGTTCGTTCATTTCTGGGAACAATCAATTTTTACGGCAAGTTTATTCCGAATATGGCAGATAAACGCAAACATTTGAATAATTTATTGAAAAAGGATGTAAAATTTAAATGGACTGAAGAGTGTGAAAAAGCGTTCCATGATTTGAAACACTGCTTAATTTCAGAACCAATTTTAGTACGTCCGAATTATAAGGATACCTTTGTCATTACAACAGATGCTAGTGATTATGCTGTTGGAGCCGTGTTATCAAATGCTAAAACAAATGATAACCCAATCGCTTATGCTAGTAGAGCATTAAGTGTTTCTGAAAAGAAGTATCACGTTATTGAAAAAGAATTACTCGCTATAGTTTGGGCAGTTGAATATTTTAAACATTATATTTTTAACCAACAGTTTATTGTTTATACTGATCATAGGCCGCTGATTGCAATTTGGAGACTAAAAGAGACCTCACCGACTCTTTCCAAATTAAGATTAAAAATTCAAGGTATTGGATGTGATATCCGATATAAACAGGGAAAAGAGAATGTTGTTGCTGATTTTCTTTCTCGTATCAAGTACGAAGAAAATTCAAATGCAAACATTGAAAATGTTTCGGAAAGTTCAAATAATAATTTAATTGCTGTTGTTACTAGACAACAAACACGTCAAAATTCAAATTTAATTGATAACTCAAAACCTGTTCGAAATAATCAATCTTTATTACAACAGAATTCAAATTATACTACTGATAATCTTTCAGACAATGATGATGATTTAGACATAACTATTGATTCCTTACAGGCTATCGATATTATGGACAAAAAGGATGATGATTCATGGAAAAAGTTTACATTGGATGACTTTTTCGATGCTCAAAACAAAGAAGAAATTAATTTTAGTTTACTTAAATTTACAAAAACAATGATCAATGTGAATAATACAGATGCTAATTTTGTCATCATTAATAGTAAGACAGCGTTCAAAGAGCTAAGTGAATTGGTGGATCTACCACATGGTATGAAGGACAATATAAATGGAAGAATTTTTTCATTTCCAGATAACAAATTGTGGGGTTTTATTTTGAATGGATCAAAACGTTCAATTACTAATAGAGAAGAGTTATTTGAGGGTTTGTTAGAAAGTTTTGTTAAATGTCCTGATTTTGCCAAATCAGCTAAAAATATTCAAATTATTTCATTTAGAAATTTACAGCAACTTCCCGATGTCAATATTCTAAGATTTATGGCAGGAAAATTTGATAAAATGTTTACACTATATGCATCTAATGAAGACAGAATGTTTGTAAAAGTAGAAGACAGAGAAACGGTTTTGAAAGAATTTCATGATGCTCCCCTTGGAGGTCATGTGGGAGGTAAAAGAATGCTTCAACGTATAAGTCCACTTTTCACATGGGAAAACATGCGTAGAGATATTGAAAACTATGTAAGACAATGTGAACTGTGCCAAAAGAACAAGATTTGGCCCAAGAATAAGATTCCTATGAAGATAACAACGACTTCAACGGAACCCTTCCAAAAAGTATTCATGGATATTGTAATATTAACCCCATCTGACGACAATAATCGTTATGGTTTAGTGATTCAAGATGATCTAACAAGATTTTTAACAGTTGCTGTATTGCCTGATCAGGAAAGCTCAACTGTCGCTAAAGCATTCGTGGAACATTTTATTTGTCACTATGGTGCTCCACTAGAGGTAGTTACCGATCAAGGAACAAATTTTATGAGTAATTTACTGAAAAATGTATGCAAAATTTTGAAAATAAAGAAAATAAATACAAGTGCATATCATCCACAAGCAAATTTAGTAGAACGATCAAATAGAGAACTGAAAATCTATTTACGAAACTTTATTGTTGGAAATCCGCAAACATGGGATCAATTAATTCCATTTTTCACTTTCCAGTATAATACAACAATTAATTCGTCTACTGGATTTACACCATTTGAATTATTGTACGGAAGATTAGCGAGAATTCCAAATACAGTTTATAACATTACTGACAGAGAGTTAAATTACGATGATTACATAAAGGAAATGAAAGCAAATTTTAAAAATGTTCACGACAAAGCTGTAGAAAACGTAATTGCTTCAAAACATAAAAGAAAGGAAATTTACGACAAAGATGCAAAAGAATGGCAACCTTGGTGGGGGGATTTGGTTATTGTAGAAACCATTCCCACAGGTGTAGGAAAGAAGTTACAAAGTTTATGGCGAGGTCCATATGAAGTTGTTGATTTACCAAGTGAACAAACTACAGTAATTAAGAATGGAAACAAGTTGGAAAAGATTCACAATAATAGATTGCGAAAATTCAATGATTAACGAGGATTTTATTTATGAACAAGCATTTTATTATAAACAAATGACTAAGATATTGGGAAGGTAAAAAGATGAATATAGATTATAAATTACAACGTGCAGAAAAAGAAAGATTATCAAGGTAAAAAAAAACATGAACTGAAATTAAATCCACGTGGTACATAATTATAACATATGTTTAAAGACGTCAATAATTATATTTAATGGGATTATTAAGTAAAAGAGTGCACTCTACTGATCAGTACAATAAATGATATCACAGTATAATTGAGATGGATAAATGATGTTTTGATGCGTGATTGGACAAGGGACTGCAGCCCAGAATACATGTGTTTGTGTGTGAAAAATAAAATGCAGTGTGGGTCGAGAAAACACAAATAGATTATCCCACATCACATGATAAAGTATGTATTTAGTTTCATTTTAGGAAAAAATTTAGGTCCTTATTCAAACAAGCCTAATTCTACCTGGAAAAGAGAGGGGAAGAGGATTTTGCAAACAAAATCTTTACAACGCACCTTAAACACAAATATTATCGATGAACTGAAGTAAAAAACGTGAGAGTAAGCGGAGTAAGTATAAAAAACTAATATTTTGAAAAACTTTTTAGCCAATGCCAGTGTAGATTTAAAATTATTAGAGTAAAAGAAAGGCATCCGATTAAATTTTAAACTAAAAAAACAAAAACAATGAGCAGTAGATGCAGGATAGGCTTAGGAAATTATAATTATAATATACTTTGCTACAATGATTAATATCAACTTTAAACAAAGAATTGTTAAATTGATAGTCACTTAGGAAATTATTCAAAAAAAAAAAAAAAATCTGTAACACGACACTACACAAATATGTAAAATCTCACCTACACGAACACAAATATCATCAAACGTTAACATTCGGATACAGCGGATAGCAGCAATACAACTACAACATTTCGGACAACACATTTGGCATCAACGAATTATTGGAAGTATTGCATTCATAAATTGCAGAAAATTGAGACAGGAGATGAGTTGTATAAAAAAAAAGGTGGAACATAACAATGATGGAGTGAAGTATATGATACAAGGCAAAGAATGGTTATGATGCAAAATTATATTACATGGAATAGTTTCTGTTTGTTCAGTCAGAAGCAAAAACTTCTCAACCGGAAAAATATATATCAAAACTGACAATTAAGGCAAGACATCCAAATACAATTCTCGGATCTAATGGAAAGGAACAAGTATGGCAAAATGATGAAACATGATCTGTACACTACAATCAGATCTTATGGAATGGAATGAAAAGTTTCGATTGAGGTCCACGAAAATTTTATCGACTGCAGAACACAAAGAAGGACTAACGCAGATCTCTATGCAATAAGAAAAAAGCATCAAGGAAAGGACAAGAAGGAAAATGTATCAAATAATGTTTGGCAGAATTGATCCACTATAGTCAAATCAACAAAGTCAAATGTCTCAATCTATGTGGTTTATTGAATGTTTTCAAGTTTCAAACCAAAAGTCAAGTGAAGAACAACATCGACGAATTATCAAGCCAGCTATTTTATCAATTATATCAACGCAGAGGAGACAACAGAACGTGAACAACAATTATATTTAGTACTCAGATATACAAAAACATATTTTTCAAAATCAACGTTTATCAAGAACCAGCGTTAGGCTTACAGTAGATGCTTATCTTAGCAGACAAACATCTAGCTGGGTAGTGTAAGGGTATGTAGCGACCCTCAGTTAATCAGAATATAAATTTAGATTTTTAGTTCGACCAACAGGGAAGAATTTGTCAGAAGTACATTGGTCTTTACAATCAGACGAAGTGCAACATCTTCAGATGCACTCATTAACACATGTTGACACGAGTCAAGTGTTATATTTCTAGGAGCACGTAGGTTAAGATATAAATAAACACAGTAGGAGGATGGAAGGAAAAGCACAAAGCGAAAACAGAAGGGTCATGAACTCTGCCAGGATCCCTGCTGAGAATTTTCGAGCAGAAAGATTTCAAGATCAACGCGGTGTAGTCAAAACGCACGTGGCTGAGCTACTCCCGTAGAGATGAATATTGCGCATGCGTCTTGACTAAAAACGCTTCAGAGTATAAAAGCCTAAGTTAGATTTAGAATCAGGGGAGTTGAAATTAGGAAAGAGTTAAGAGTGGGAGTTGAGAGTTGCAGTTGGGAGATGGAGTTGATTATTCGGTGTAAGTGCTACGATGCACAGATTCAACCAAAATGCCACGGGGCATAGTGAAAAATGTTAAAATAAGATTAAGAAAAATCTAAGAATACATATTTTGGAGTTAAAGTGAAAATGGTGTCGTTCTGTGCTAAAGGAATAAAAATGAAAGAAATCCCAATGATATTAGAGACTAGGCTTACACAAGCTTACACAGCGTTAAAAAAGAGGGACCGTCAGTTGTGAGGAACCAATCGGGGTTTCCCAATTCTGCGAGGAATCGATAGTCATGTTGCGAAAGGTTCAAGAGGAAAAATCTGTGTTTTTTGTATTTCACGAGGATAACAAATGGAAATTGATTTTATGGCATGACATAGTCCCTTTTAAAATATTGCTCTCGACCTAAACTATGTTGGAGAAAAACCCACTACAGCAAGATCTGAAGAGGAAAAAATCACTTCAAATTGTGGCAAGCTCCAGTGGCTCCAGTTAATGGTCATTTAGGAGAGCCAGCTTGCCGTGCTCCAGAGAGATTCATCGTCCTGACGATCTCGACGACCTTTTTGCAGAACCAGGCCATCTACGAGTGACTGCAAATTCCTTCGTCCTTTGTGTCGATCCCGTAATAAGGCACACGCGTACTAGTAGTTTTCCACATGAACGGCTTGGTTTTTGTCGGCGTACCTTAATCTAACAGCAGCCCTTTCACACAATTCAATAAAGTTGAAAAAGTATTTTCCTTGGGAGTGCGCCAGCAGGAACGGGGGTGGCAAAACTTAATTCACTTACTCCTTTCAACTACCGCGCTAGAACGTTTTTTTTTGGTTTGGGGTTTCACCGTAATCAAAAGAAAGTATTCCGGACTCTCTGGAGAGGGTGTAGCGGCATTGAACTACTTTCATTCACAAAACACAAAGTTTTCGACATTTATGGCAGAAAGGAAAGTTGTTGCTGACGTCAGTGAGAAAATGCCAGTCTGGAACGTTTTGGAAAACTTTTTTGTTGATTTTCATTTTTTTTGCATGCAATGACGTTTTAAAATAAATAGCAATTCTTCCAAGATCGAGTTAAAAGTCTTGGGTTGGTCTTGGAAGAAGTTGAAGCTATTGAATACAAGGGCTAGACAAAAAAAGAAAATGAAAAAAAAAAAAAAAAAACTGGTGCAATAGATTACCAATGCAAATCATGCAAGTAGTTATGTTATTTTTATGCATGATTTGCATCTGGATTATATGCTCATATTTTTTTTTGTGTAGACCTTATATTTAATACCTTCAACTTCTCACAATATTCTAAATTCAATCTTGGATGAATTACTCCTACATTGATCTAAATAAATAAATTGGTGCGAACATTTCATACATGTTTATGATATCAATAAACAGTTCTAAAATTTTCTGCACAATTACATGGACCAAAAAGGTTAAAAACACACTTTTTGCAATTTCGTCGTGAAACTGCTTACTTTTCCTGTCATTCTCGAACGACGAAACAGCCTACTTTTCTCTACCAAAAATAACAGAATCGAAAAGAAACACGTTTGAAAACAAATACTAAAAAAAATCTACTTTTAGCACTGCATGGATACCGAAAAGTTGATCTTTTCAACACTTGTTTCGAAACAGAATGTTTATGCAACAAGTTGGAAAAGGGTGATTTTTTCCGGCATGAGTCGTACATTTATCCAAAGAGTTTAATATTTTTTTGGGGTGATCCAGCCGCACATCGTTGATGTCGAAACCTCTAAACTGAGCCCTCGTCCTGTCAGGTCCATCAGTAGTCTTGTCGTTCATTACAACTAGAATCAGATCCGCCAATGAATTAGTACACTTCGACCAAATAAACACTGACGCTGTATGAATAAATGAATAAATGCATAGTTGTGTGTTATTCATAAGTCCAAAATTTTCAATTATGCATATAAATCCAAATATTTATTTGCGGATAACTACCTAACTTGAATTGAATACAAGTAACAGTAACCTATATCCGAAAGTTGAGCAATTCTCTACCAAAACCGGAAATGGATTTTATTTGTATTTTTTGATTTGGCTCAAACTTTGTGGGGGCCTTCCCTATGACCAATTAAACTATTTTGTGTGATTGGTTCAGTCATACAAGTCTCCATACAATTTTGGCTGCTGTCCATACAAAAAAGGTATATAAATATTCAAACAGCTGTAACTTTCGAGTGAATTTTCTGATCAATTTGGTATCTTCGGCAAAGTTGTAGGTATTGTTGAGGACTTTTGAGAAAAAAATAGGTACACGGAAAAAAATTGCAGATTTTTTTATCAACTTTTTTTTCACTTAAACTCAATTTCCCAAAATACGTATTTTTTTGATTTTCGAGATTTTTTTATATGTTTTAGGGGACAAAAATCCGCAACTTTTGAGCCATAGAGAAACATGGTCAAAAAATCTGCCGCCGAGTTATGAATTTTTGAAAAAATAGTGATTTTTGGAAAAAAAAATCGAAGTTTCATGCAAAAACAAGTTTGAATTTATTTTTTAATGCAAAATTGAATTTGCAATTGAAAAGTACTTAACAGATTTTTCGATAAAGGGCTCCGTTTTCAAGATATAGCCACCGAAAGTTTGATTTTAGCGAAATATTTGCAGTATTTCAATTTTTAAAAATAGTGACTATGAGTGACCATTTCTAAAAATATTTTTTTTGAAAAGTTCAGAAAATTTTCTATAAAATTGTCTAAGAGACATTGAAGATTGGACCTCTGGCTGCTGAGATACAGCGGATTAAAGAAAAATAAACACGAAAATTGAAGTTTTCTAAGTCTCACCTAAACAACCCACCATTTTCTAATGACGATATTTCAGCAATTTATGGTCCGATTTTCAATGTTAATACATGAAACATTCGTGAAATTTTCCGATCTTTTCGAAAAAATATTTTGAAATTTTTTAAATCAAGACTAACATTTTAAAAGGGCCAAACATTGAATATTACGCGCTTTTGAAAGGTGAGTCTTGATTTAAAAATTTTCAAAATATTTTTTTCGAAAAGATCGAAAAATTTCACGAATGTTTCATGTATTAACATTGAAAATCGGACCATTAGTTGCTGAGATATCGTCATTAGAAAATGGTGTGTTTTTTTGGTGAGATTTTGAAAACTTCAATTTTCGTGTTTCTTTTTCTTAAAGCGGCTCTATCTCAGCAACCCGAGGTCCAATCTTCAATGTCTCTTAGACAATTTTATAGCAAATTTTCTGAGCTTATTTTGGTAAATTGAGTTTTAGTGAAAAAAAAGTTGATAAAAAAATCTGCAATTTTTTTTCCGTGTAGCTATTTGTTTCTCAAAAGTCCTCAACAATACCTACAACTTTGCCGAAGACATAAAATTGATCAGAAAATTCACTCAAAAGTTACAGCTGTTTGAATATTTGCATACCATTTTTGTATGGACAGCTGCCAAAATTGTATGGAGACTTGTATGGGTGTACCAATGACGCAAAATAGCTTATTTGGACATAGGGAAGGCCCCCACAAAGTTTGAGTCAAATCAAAAAATACAAAAAATAAAAATGGTCGAAATCGGCCGATTTCGTAGAGAGTTGCTCAGCTACTCCTCTCAAATCCCCGAAATTTTAATTAATAGCCAAAAATCAAGTACGTTTCTTTTAAAACCTGTCTGGCTTCTATAAAAATAAAAATAAAATAGAATAACAGTTCATATTTTACAAGTCGATCATTTGATCGTCAGAATTCCAGTAGATCCTCGATTCGCAACAATGGTCGATACAATCATAATCAACTGATCAACGAATTTAGTCCGATATGATTTCACTATAGTATATATATTGATTGATCGAGACTCTATGGAAATTTTGACAAATCAGAATGATTTTTATGCTACTTGAATGAAAATCACCGATTCTGATAGAATTTCTAAATTCACTATTACTAATTTTGTCTCTAAATAACTAAATGCAAAGTATAAAAAGTTGATATTTATAGTTAAAATCCTAAATTCTACAAAAACTAAAACCCGCATCCTATCCTGACACCCACAATAAGATACACAGAAAAATAATGTAAATTTGGAAGCTGTAATTTTGGAAGGTTGAATATTACCTCTTTTATGATGTAATTTTACTACAATTTAGACTGAAAAAGTGACATTACACCAGAAAAGTGGTAAAATTACACATTTCCAAAGGTAAAATTACACCTTTTTTCTGACATAAAAGATGTACCCCTTCCCAGATGTAATATTACCATGATTTTTTTCTGTGTAGGGAAAAACCTCATATGTAGCGGTTCATTGTACAAATGTGATATTTTCACTATTGGAGAACCTCCTTGTTCTCGATAACTGCTTACCGTTCATCGATTAAGCCCTGAGACTGCGTCAAAGTGGGTTCTCGTAGCATGAAGTGGTGTCCATGTGTAAAAAAATTGACAAAGCCCAGGGATTTATCCAACCAGTTTAATAATTACAATTTTAAAGCAGATTCTAAATGGTCTCTCTGACGCGGCTTCGAATTACGACTGTTTACGACGTATCCTCTCAGCTATCCCACAACAGACACCAAGTCTGCATCACGTTGACTCCGCCGCTGGCAACGCCGTCTACTTTTTATTCGAAGTAAAGATCCGACTTTGATCTGGTGCCAAAAAGTGTGGTGCTCACTTTCGACGCGCCGCCGTCGCAAGAAGAATTTTATAAATTTTTAGTTGTTTCTGTTTTTGTCCTGCCCAGCCGAGTGGCGGCACATTCGTCATCAGTCTGCGAGCGCAAAAAAAGAGAGACATCTTGATTCTTGGTGCACTCGTGCCGACGTCATCACAAGGTTTCATAAATATTATCCGGAGCTTTTATCGCACCTCCAGGAAGGACACGTGCCGGCGAGTCACCTTACAAGAGCCGGGGTTTGTTGGTCTGAACTTGACGCGAAACTGGCATTGAAATGTAAGGTGCGAGAAATCAAAGATGCAAAAACGTTACGAGGAGGAAGTCTGCTGATTGCTGCTGCCATTGCCCGGTGTGGTTTGCAAATAGAGGTAGACTGGTAGACGTGTGAAGTGCAGATTTCGCAATTTCTTTGAAGATGATACGAACGAATTCAGTCCGGGCTGGTTGGAAGTGTGTGATGAGTGGAGAGCAGATTTTTTTTTGCTGTTTGAGCTTGTCCAACGTGGCCTTTCACAAAGAAGAAATGCATCTCCTGAGCAGGTGCTTCTGACGATACGGTAATTTAATATGCAAACAGCAATTTGTAGGATTACTTCGGATGGATTTTAAGTGGACACTTACGGTTCCGCGTGTCAACTAGAGGCTATAGTTTTTTTTTTTGAGAAAATTTCTAAAACGCTTCTGTCTGGATTTGGCCATGCTACTCAAATGCCTTAGAATCCCGTCATAATAACGTAACGTATCATCGTTCACACTTATCATAATTGATGGTTAACTTTCTGCGGCATAGTTTTCGGCTCATAATCATTCCACCCACAATTTCCTAATCACTTCCTTCCTTTCTAGTCTGGCGTCGACAGCGCTCACTTTCCAGCCCACCACAAAAACACATGAAATATTAATTAATAATTTTCTTCACCGTTAGTATGCCGCGGCAATGCCGGGCACGCAGTCGGTTCGTGTTATCCAGGTCCAAAATCAGCCAAGTTCATTGCCTTCCGTTTGGGGAAATACTAGAGACAACAACTCACTTTGAACAGCCGACGCGAAAAACGGTAGCCGCCACAACGACTGGGGACTCGCACTGGTTGAACGCCATCATCGTGTGTGTAAAACGCTAATTAAACCGCACATCACAGTTCTCCGCACCTTGCTTTAGAGTGCCATGCCATCTGTCGATGATGGTGGCATTCGGTGGATTAATTGCTTTTTAAAACAAGACGGATTGGTGACGAACACTGTGTGTCAAGCTAAGCAAGTCGGAATGCTACCAAAGAAATATTTCAATTGAACAGATTCAAAAAATATACAAGAGTTTCCAAAACCGATAAGAGAAATATAAAAGAGAAAACGAAAAAGGAAATAAGAAGAAGTTAAAACAAAAAGTAATACACTAGAAGAAAAATTGGGTCAAAAAATAAAAACATAAGAATATTCAAATCAAGAATAAAATAAAGAGTTTCGTAAAAATGAAAACAAATAACAAAAATTGTTGCCATGTGCCCATCAATGATAGCATTCTGGTGCACTGTAAACATTACCGCGCTCCCCAATCGAGCATGGTGCCGGTCTAAAACGGTGTGTACAACTGTTAAATTTAGCCACAAATTAAAAATAAATACCGGCGTCGCATATCGACCGACCAAAACAGAAACACCACCACCGAGAAACCCCATGGCGGCGGCGGCTCGTTTTATGTAGGCTTCAGCAGATTCATGTTCATGGTGACTGGGCACTGACTATGGGGGTAGGGTGATTCAAATTGGTGAAGTCTTACTTATGCATGTTATTTCCTTAAAATCTCATGTTTATATTTTCGTTTAAATTTTTAAATCCTTCTAAATTAATCCTAGAATTCTATTATTTCAGGAACTTCTTTCAGTACTCTTCAAAATTGAATCTTGTGCTGGTAGTTTGAAGCCAAATGGCGATCGAGTGGCAGTGTCCCCGTCCCGTTTAGTGTCCGTTCTCGCGTGTTCCGTGGTAACCAAAGTGCATCGTGGACAATTTTCGGGTTAGTGGAACATGGGGCCTTTAGGAATTCATATTCAACCGTTTGCCTTTTAATATATAATGTATGAAATGAATAGTGATTCTAACGCTGATTTCCAATTAATCTTCAATATTCATTTTCAAAATAATGTTGAAGTATTATATTGAGCATCAAATTTCCATATACCTACACTGTGCAAAATTAGTTAAGGGGCTACATTTAAGAAATCACAAAAATTCATATTACAATAAAATATTGAACTGACTAAAAAGATGATTTTCAATCACTCCTGAAAGTTTCATGAAGATATTTCATGAATAAACTGAGTTAGAGACGATTTAAACTCAAAATTTTGCCATGCGCAAAGCGGACTGTCAAACTTTCTGAGCGTTTTTTCTCGAAACACCGAGTTGATTTACGGGTGCCACGATATCTCGAGATGTTATGGACCGAATTAGCTGAAATTTGAGACTCTCAAGACATATCCCTTGTGCATGACGAAGCCCGATTTTTTAATTTTGTTTTTTTTAATGCAAAAATCTAAAACTGACGATTTTTCTATATGAATAAAGTTTTAAAAAATCGGCTTTTGTCATGCACACGGGACTGAGTCTTCAACAAAATTTTGAACCGATTTGGTCAACGCAGTGTTGAGATATCGTGGCACCCGTTTTTTGAAACTGCTAACTTCAAATGGTTTTATCTCAGCAATTATTCAACCAAATGTATTCAAACTTATTTTGTTAACAGATGAAAATGTATATTTCAATACCCTGAAAACAGATTTAGAAAAAAGTTAAAATGTGTGCTCATACCAACCTCTGACATTTTTGCTGATATACATGTATGTAACCCCTTAAGAACAAAATAAGACGAAAAAAGGTATCATATGTTCATCCTTTAAATTTTTAAATGTTGATTATTTGTAGCGTGTAAAAGATTTAGGTGAAATTGCATTATTTTATGGAATTTTTAAATGTTATTCAGCCCAACTGTCATCGGCTTTCGTGCTTGTAAGTAGAACTCTAGAGTGTTTTTTTTAAAGGTCCATTGTATATGTTTATAGGACATTCTGAAAAAAAAAAAAAAGAAAAACTCTGGAGCTCTTGAATTTTTGTATGCACTTTCTGTGAATTTCATTTTCTCTTTGTTTATGAATGGCCCGTTAACCTGCCAAACATACGAGAATTTTCCCTTTTTGATGTTATGGATTGGATTTAGTTTTCTAACGGCTTTATTTTGTAGAACAAATCACAGAACATTACCGCCCACAGAGTTGTAGAAAAATCTTTTATTAATTTTTATTTTTTAATTTTTTTTAAAACTCGACTATATTGAAAACATATAGAAATAGACTGCCGTGACAATGCAGAGCAATTAATGGCCCTTAGAGAACTGATGATTAAACGTATCTATGAAGGATAAAAAACTAAGATCTAGTTTTAAGCTTTCTGTTTGTCGGTCTTCTTTCCTTGCAATTTTAGTATTTTTTTCTTAATTTGTCTTACTCTTGGTAACCCCTTTTCAACAAGCAATAATTGTTCCAAAATAGATTATGATGCAACACATAGTTGTTACGTAGAACTTATTGTAACTTGATTATTTAAAAATCGCTGTTGTGCTCAGAAGAACCAATGATGCAAGATAAATTCAACCTAATGAGGGTTGCTCCGAGGGTACAAATTATCAACACTTGAAAAACAATAGAAAGGGTCTGACAAGAATTTGTAAACATCGACTGACGTGAGCAGCATGTACAGTTTTTAAACGCAAACTCTCTTCGGTCCTTTTACAAAGTTTTGCCAGACCTTTTTTTATTATTTTTTTACGATTGACACACATCTCCTTGGATTAGCGATAAGCCTGTGACTAATTGAGCATAACTAATCACCGCTAATCGCATGACCTTCGATAAGAATTAGAAATGCAAAACAGTTTTATTGCAAAGTGCACTTCAGCAATCTCTCTGAACTGATATTGACCTAACTGATTCATAAAGTGTTATAAGGAAACGGGATACTCCTTTGTCCCCCAATCTCCCTACAGCTCTTTGCAATTCCAATCGAACGCGCGCCAGATCGCGCAAGTGGTAGTCATTTGATAGTATGATTTAGCACCGTCCAAGTACCGTTCCTGTTTTGCATATTTCGGCGGCGGGGACATGTTCCGTGGCCAGTAACCAACTGCGGTTCGCTGTACATGAGTCTAGCGCAACGACTTGTCACACGGTGCCGACGAGTTGTGATTTTATGTGCGCTGGCGGGTTGTGTCACAGATGGGTTCAAATTTGCTTCGGGTATTCCACGCAAAAGTGTGTCTCTAGTAATGTGTTGTAGATAAATTTAGAGTAAGCCCTCGCGTGCGCTGCTGCCGGTGCGCTGAATGTAAAAGATGTAATTACTTTTGAAATATTCCTCAATGGTTCATGAATCTATATCGCTTTGGCAACAAAGACGTTTCGTTCCTGGACGAAGTCGTCAATGCGGTATAAGGCTAATTGAAGTATCCATTGCTTTATAAAGCAATCAACGCTAGAGTCAAAATGGATTTGGACAAACAAAAACAAACCAAACTAGGCGCGCGTTGATCACTTCAAAGTTTGTGTACAATCCGTCACAGTCCTTACTTTGCCTAGGGTTTATTCAAATATTACGTATCACATTTAGGGGATTGATGAATGTGTCACTTTTCTTGTATTTAAATTTTAATTTGGGATGGGCTGAAGTGTTAAGAAGCCAAAACATTTGTAACGTAATATTTGAACGAACCTTTCCCTATAGCAGTGTGTAGCAACGTTTGACGATTGCACTTTGGTAGCCAACCATAGCTCCCCATTAGCCATTCCAGCCGGCCAGAGCCGCAGTTCGTATGGCCGGGGAACGTGCCTCCCGGAATAGATTTATGAACTTGGAACTGACCGGCACGTCGGTAGTAAATAATTTCTAGCACTTTGCGCGGTGGGCACAAATCTTTCAGAGCGCATCTGATGTGTGTTTTTTACTCTGTTTTATGTTCTTGGGTAGTGAACCTCGACCGGCTCACGTGTCCGTTGGTCGAACCACAAATCCGGCAACTCACTGTTTATTATTGTTTCTGCTAGAAGTCGAACTCAAAAACAGCAGCAAACGTCAGCGAAGTTATTGAACTCGTTTCGCTGGTACTTCCTTGACATTGGATTAATGGATCGAACGTGTAACTTTAAAATTAATTAGAACCTGGAAATCAGGGATGCCACTTGGTTTTTCAAAATGTCTGTAAAAAAGTCTGTGTATGTCTGTGGATTTGTCTAAAATTCAAATATATCAATTCAAGGTCATTGAAATCCATCAAAATTGCGTTTTTAAGCATTTGAAGTCTATCGAAATAAGTTTCAACATAAAAGATTACAAAATATTAATTTAATGAAGTTTTTTAAAAGTCTGTGCACCTCAAAATATGTCTGACACAAGCTCAAAAGTCTGTGAAACACAGACAAATCTGTGTATCTGGCATCCCTGCTGGAAATACTGCGTACAATTTGTCTATAGGACACATTTGTCCTATTAATAGTAACTGAACTTTTGAAAATTCTGCAATCGATTTGCGGTCGCCTTCTAGTCCATGGCAAATACCAAGCAAATCGAATAGATTCCGAGCATTTGTCGTGGGAAGCCGCAAAACAACATTTGCCACCTAGAAATGCATCATGCCTGGTCGTACCGCGTGTCGTCGTTCTTCAGCAGTGATCTCGTCCAAAAAGCTACCCCGATTTACTTCTTCCATTTCACAGTCAAGAGCAAGTTTGCGCAGAGGTGTAAATGGAATGCAATTTTGCGAGCTGCGTTGGCAGCGGTGGCAATTGAATTATTAATGGAACATAATTAGAGAGAGTGTATGTCCTCGTCAGGAGGAGGTAGCTAATTTTAACAACGACCTTTGCGCTCACCGTTGGAAAGTTTTCCGGCGTGTGACGTTTGGGAGAGTTTAATTTTGGGGATGTTAATTAGAGTGCTGGAAATGTGGACTTTTCATGGAAGCTGTAGGTGACATTTGCTCGATTAGGTAAATTAATAAAAAGGTAACTTACCTTTTGGAGCCAAAAATGTTTGCCAAGAAATCGGAACCCAGAAATCAAGTTAACGTGAAGACTTCCATCATTGTCATGATTTTTCCTTCAAAGATATAAATTTTGCGTCGCTTTCAATACTTTGACAAAATTCCTTTAACAAGTTGTTTAGAATAGTGCCCTACACATGCTGATTCCTTTTGGTAACGATTATCTCATTCCTTGTTAAGTTATGGAAATCGTCATTAATCAATAATTACCAACTAGGACGTCAATGATTGTACCACAAAATTATATAATTTTTGAAGTACAATTAATTTAGATCAAAAATTCCTTCAGTGGCTTCAAGAAGGCAACAACCGACACATGCTGATTCCTTTTGGTGCTGAAACTCGTTAAATTGAATTTAATATACAATATTTTATAGTGATGATTAATTTTCTACAAAAATGTTCAACGGTTTCACCTTAACCAAAATTAATCTTTTATTTAATTTAGTATTGGATGTTTTGTTTGCCAATCCAAATTATCAAATCCCCATTTGAATTTCCATGTTTACTATTGTTAATTATTTCAATTAAACTTTTTTTTTTGTTTTGTTTTGTGGAATATAAAAAAAAGATGTTCCGAAAATAAATTATGGGTAATTCACTACCAACTCACACGAAATCGGGAAAGTTGGACCCGATCCCTCTTCGATTTGCGTGAAACTTTATCCTAAGGGGTAACTTTTATCTCTGATCACGAATTCGAGGTCCGTTTTTTTATATCTCGTGACGGAGGGACGGTACGACCCTTTTTGCCTTCCTCACTGAGGTAAGGCTATAATCCTGCTCTAAAAATGAACTTTTTATTAAAAGCTCGAAGACCCACCTTCATATATACATATCGGCTCAGAATCGAAAACTAAACAAATGTCTGTGTGTGTGTGTGTAAGTGTGTGTGTGTGTGTATGTATGTATGTGTTCAAAAATCTTGGCAAGTTTTTTCAGCACTGGCTGAACCGATTTTGATCGAACCAGTTGCATTCGACTTGGTTTAGGGTCCCATACATCGCTATTGAATTGTTAGAAGTTTCGATAAGTAGTTCAAAAGTTATGTATAAAAATGTGTTTTCACATATATCCGGATCTCAATTATATGCATGTAAACGATGTCCAGATCCATCATCCAACCCATCGTTGTTTAGGTAATCAAAAGACCTTTCCAACAAGTCCACAACATCGAAGATCTGGCAACCCTGTCTCGAGTTATGACCACTTAAGTGATATTTATGTACTTTTTTGAAGCCGGATCTCACTTAAATGCATGTAAACGATGTCCGGATCCATCATCCGACCCATCGTTGGTTAGGTAATCAAAAGACCTTTCCAACGAGTCCACATAATCGAAGATCTGGCAACCCTGTCTCGAGTTATGACCACTTAAGTGATATTTATGTACTTTTTTGAAGCCGGATCTCACTTAAATGCATGTAAACGATGTCCGGATCAATCATCCGACCCATCATTGGTTAGGTAATCGAGAGACCTTTCCAACGAGTCCACATAATTGAAGATCTGGCAACCCTGTCTCGAGTTATGACCACTTAAGTGATATTTATGTACTTTTTTGGAGCCGGATCTCACTTAAATGTATGTAAACGATGTCCGGAACCATCATCCGACTCATCGTTGGTTAGGTAATCAAAAGACCTTTCCAACGAGTCCACATAATCGAAGATCTGGCAACCCTGTCTCGAGTTATGATCACTTAAGTGATATTTATGTACTTTTTTGAAGCCGGATCTCACTTAAATGCATGTAAACGATGTCCGGATCAATCATCCGACCCATCATTGGTTAGGTAATCGAGAGACCTTTCCAACGAGTCCACATAATTGAAGATCTGGCAACCATGTCTCGAGTTATGACCACTTAAGTGATATTTATGTACTTTTTTGAAGCCGGATCTCACTTAAATGTATGTAAACGATGTCCTGAACCATCATCCGACTCATCGTTGATTAAGTAATCAAGAGACCTTTCCAACAAGTCCACAACATCGACGATCTGGCAACCCTGCCTCGAGTTATGACCACTTAAGTGATATTTATGTACTTTTTTGAAGCCGGATATCACTTAAATGCATGTAAACAATGTCCGGATCCATCATCTTACCCATCATTGGTTAGGTAATCGAGAGACTTTTCCAACGGGTCCACATAATTGAAGATCTGGCAACCCTGTCTCGAGTTATGACCACTTAAGTGATATTTATGTACTTTTTTGAAGCCGGATCTCACTTAAATGTATGTAAACGATGTCCGGATCCATCATCCGACTGATCGTTGGTTAGGTAATCAAGAGACCTTTCCAACGAGTCCACAACATCGAATATCTGGCAACCCTGTCTCGAGTTATGACCACTTAAGTGATATTTATGTACTTTTTTGAAGCCGGATCTCACTTAAATGCATGTAAACGATGTCCGGATCAATCATCCGACCCATCATTGGTTAGGTAATCGAGAGACCTTTCCAACGAGTCCACATAATTGAAGATCTGGCAACCCTGTCTCGAGTTATGACCACTTAAGTGATATTTATGTACTTTTTTGGAGCCGGATCTCACTTAAATGTATGTAAACGATGTCCGGAACCATCATCCGACTCATCGTTGGTTAGGTAATCAAAAGACCTTTCCATCGAGTCCACATAATCGAAGATCTGGCAACCCTGTCTCGAGTTATGATCACTTAAGTGATATTTATGTACTTTTTTGAAGCCGGATCTCACTTAAATGTATGTAAACGATGTCCGGATCAATCATCCGACCCATCGTTGGTTAGGTAATCAAAAGACCTTTTCAACGAGTCCACACATTTGAAGATCTGGCAACCCTGTCTCGAGTTATGACAACTTAAGTTATATCTGTGTACTTATTTTTCTGGACCTGAAAAAAATAGCTGAAATATGTGTCTAAACCACTAATATTACCCATTGTTGGTAACAAGTGAGGAAGGCATCAACCACATTAAGGATTAAGTTAGTTTTAATTTTGAACATGAGAAAAAAGAGGTGTTTTTCAACAATTTGCAGCCTGAGACGGTGATGAGATAGAAATTTGGTGTCAAAGAGATATTTATGTAAAATTAGACGCCCGATTTGATGACGTACTCATAATTCCTAAAAAACGTATTTTTCATCGAAAAAAAAACACAAAAAAAGTTTTAAAAACCCTGCCATTTTCCGTTACTCAACTGTAAAAATTTTGGAACATGTCAGAAGAACAAAATTTTTCATTTTAAAATTTTGTGTTTTTTCTAACTTTGCAGGGTTATTTTTTAGAGAGTAATAATTTTCTACAAAGACAATTACAAAAAAATTATACATAAACATAAGGGTTTGCTTATAAACATCACGAGTTATCGAGATCTTGAGAAAAAAAGTTTTGAAAAAGTTACTTTTTGCGTTACTCTTTGTTTCGTCCTCCGTGTCTGTCGCGGGTGACCAACTTTTTCAAAACTTTTTTTTTCGTATCTTACCGAGTACCGAGTTATAATATAAAATGTTCACATGGGCATGTACGTGTGTCAACCGCGTTCTGACTAAAATCCCTTTGGGTAGTTGTCGCACATTCAGCGATTTTCAGGGAGTGTCAAGATAGCATGATCAGATCATGTCTATTTGCATATTAAGAGTGACAACAATGTACGGAGTTTTTTTTTCAGTTTTTGTTGAATATCTCAGGACTAAAATCGAATTTTGGGGATCTCTGAAGTCATTGAGAGCTGCACAAAATGGCGCTTTTAATTCATTTTGGTCAAAAATCGACGTGCGACAAGATAGCACGTTCACGACGATGTGAATAAATTTGTTAACTTAAGGGGAAATGGGAAGTCCCGGCATATTGGCTCCACGACTAGCATTTTTTAAAACAGTTTTAAGGAAAAGGCCGTTAATAGAAGCTTTTTAAAAAATCAGTGTCCAGTTTCATCTTAATGTTGAAAAATTCTGTGCTTTAAAATTGAGAACAATCGTAGTCTATCGTATAACAAAACAAACTAATTTCTACATGGTCTTTGGGACAATACTTATTTCTCAATAAAAAAAATAATATAAACACATATTGAAATCAGGAATTATGAAAAACTCGGTTCTTCTTATCTCTGAAACATTTAAAATCAATTTACTTATTTTTTTCAAATTTGGATTGAATTTCAATATTTTTACTCTTTCTCTCTTGAACTCCATTACAATAACTGGGAAGATAATTAATTTAACATTTATTAATGAAGCAAATAATAACCCTCTGTTTTTTCTTTCATTTCAGGTAATGAAGATTTAATTTGTAATCTGTGAGTATGTCGAATTAGAAAAATACTTTTTAAACAAAGTGAATCATTTCCTAATTAAACGAAACTTTTTTTTGCATATTTGTACGCGAAATGGCAATAGTGTTTGCCAAATAAAAAATGGTATTATTTTCACTCTCCAACTAATTTTTCTCTCTTTTATTCACTCGTTTGGATCAAACAAGTTGGATTGCCCAGCTACGTTTTTTTTTTTCATTTGGACAAATGTGTTGCATTGTATATGTCACCATTGAGTTCTGCCAATGTTGAATAAAATTGGCAATCGATATCTGCTCGACGCAAATAAATAAACCACTAAGTGAAATTAAATCAAATTGTTCTTGTTTATTAAACTATTTGAATCCCCAGATTTTTCAACCAAATAGCACTGAAATTCACGAGTGGCAGAAAAGGCAAATCATCACGTTCCTTGGAACTATCCCTTCTTACACCACAACTTGCGTCGTTTCATTGAGCAAATTGAGAGGCCCTTGTTGCAGCCAGGCCAAATTTCTAGAGCATCACGTTTCGACATCCTAGATATTGGCAGTGTTGCCAAACTTTCGCGGTTTTTTCGTGACCTAGTTTCAAGGGTTTGAATTGTAAGCAATTTTTTTTGTTGAAATGATTGATTTTTAATTAGTTCTGTAGTAAAACTTTTGTTAGAGAAGTCAATTTTGCACCACAAAAGACTCTGATAAGAATCTGACATCTCTGCCTACCCCAAAATTCAACACAACAGTATCAAAGCACAAACCAAAGAGCTCGCGAGCTTCCCACAAACACAGTCGACAAGCAGCTCCCGATTGGATAGACGGGTCGGGTCGGATGATTCATAACTTTGCTGTTCGTCTCTAAAGGGCCACCACCACCACCACATTCACGGAGAGAGGAAGGCAGTCGTCGGAAGGGGTTCGGTGGGGTGGAAAAGTGCACAACGGGCCAAGTACTGATGTTTGTTTTATCTCTCTCTCTTTCTTTCTCTCTCATTCGCGCGGTATTTGACGCTCTTTATTTACATTTTTCGAGCAAACCTTGCTCCGCGGAGCAGCGGCTGTTCGCGGTCTGGTTCTTGATGCACAAACACACACACACTCTCACAAACTTAAACAACCGGGCACTACCACAAAGACTCTCCCACACAACATAGTCGGTTGAGTTCATTCTGTGGACGTCGTGCATCGTCGTGATGAGTCCAAAGTCACGAGCAACCGAATGATGTTATTTCATGACTGGCTGGCGGGGCCTAGTTCTGTTTTGATCCGAGTAGCGTCGTGAGACCTGTGTGGCAGAGGCAGCCAGGTGAATGATTTGAGGGTGGTGGGCTGAACCGTTTGACGTCAGACGCCAGACACAGACACAGTGGGCTTGGAATGATTGTCGTGCCACTAGAAACTAGAAGGATGCTTCAGAGTAGTTTTAGATGATTTCGCAAATTTCTTCGCGATTTTTTAAATTTCATTTTTTGATTTGGATGAACTTTTGTCCATGCATTCCCTATGTCAAAAGAAGTCATTTTGCATTACTAGTTTATATATACAATTTTGGGTGCTGGTCATGCTGAATGGGTAAAATGTATGAAATTGTTTATGACTTTTCGAAAATAAAGGTACACGGAAAACATTTTTTTTTATGCCAAATTTATGTTTTCCGTACATGCTTTTTGTGTACACGTTTACTCATGCAATATTACATACTTTTGCTCTGAAAGGTGATGTGCATAGTTTTGCATGTGATTTTACATAGATTTTTTTAAAAGTTTACCTGCTTACTGTAGACCCTGATGTTTTGAGGTTGTGTTGAAACCACATTTTTGTGTCGGTTTATTTATTTTTTGTTGTTACTCTTAAACAACTTCATTAAACTTTATGATTTTCAATACCAATCTATATGACCTGAAACTGGACGGAATGGAACAAATCTTGTCGAAATTCGTTCAGCAACAGCCGAGACACACACATACATTTGCTCAGTAGAGTAGAGTAGAGATCAGTAGATACTTTGTATATAGATAACGGTGGGTCCAGGAGGTCTATTAAATGATTTTTTAGCCTTTCCCTAGTGAGGAAGGCAAAATAGGTGACTTTTAAATAAGTGCGTTATCAGTTGAAATAATTCAAAACAATATTTATTTCTAAGAAATCAATCGTATTTGCAGGAAAAGATAAAAAAAATAGATAAGATAACCAAACAAAAATCCCAAATCTGACTCAGTTCAGTTGAGTTTGAACTCAAATCAGCCCAGTATCTATCCCCCACCAGCCAGTTTTGCACTGCATCTGCATACACACGGTCTAGGAGTTGACGTCACCCTCGTCGCAGTACTGATAACTCTCCGATATCCCCTCAAAAATGCCTCATTCAACGCCACAACCATCCTCCTTCACCCCTTCAACGCTGAATCCGCTGATAGCTACGACGACTATGCAACGTCCTACCAAAACAGAGTTCCAAATTCAGCTGCTTCCGCTGATACAGTCGTCCGATATCAGAGAGCGAGAGCTGCTCGAGAGCGCAGAAGCAGTTCCCAACTGATAATGAAACCTGCCTGCCTTATCGACCAAGTTCTCGAGCTGGTGCTGATAGTACAAATTCGCTCTTTCGCGTTTTCTCTCTCACAAAATACGCGTGTGTATTGGTGCGAGAGAGCGAGAGAGCGCCCACAACCAGGTCACACACAAAACAGGCTGGCTGGCTGGCTAGTTACTGCTCCAAGTTACTGTGTTTAGTAGCAATTTGTACTCGTCCGTCGAAGTGTGTCTCCTCTCGAAGCGTTTGCGGTGTTACGGAGTTCAGTATCGCGCGCGTCATTCCGGGTTCGCTGTGCTACCTCGTGTGTGTGTTTGTATGTGTGTGAGCTGGGCCAATCTAGGTTCTTCCCTTGCACTAGTGGTGTAATCTCGGCGCAGGGTTCCCAGGCCTGAAGAAGGAAGTTCTGTTCTGTGTGGAGAGTTTTAGGGGGTTCGGTGCGCTGAAAGAACGCCGAGTTGCGGAGTTCATTAGAGAGCATGTGTCCTGTCCACTCCGTGTCACGACACGTCCACGTCATGCAGTGTCGAGATTAATGCGTTCGCTAATTAGCTAATTAATTCGGTGGTGGGTTCTGGTGCAGCTCAGGCGGTTCCTCTCAGTGTGACCTTATTTGACAGGTTTTGATAATCTGCTCGAAAAGTGCTGCTGCGCCAGCTTGTTGGTGACTTCATAGCCCCGGTGTGACGGCAGCAGTGTCTGTACCGGAGTCTAGTCTCTTTCGCGAGAACCCCCACGCGCCAAACCAAAGAAGTACTCCCATTTAAGGCGTGTGGTATTACTCATCTAGATATTCCGTGTTGTGTGTTGTACCGTTCCATTTTGTGGGACTTGTTCGTAAACATCGAGCAAATTTGCCTCCGCGTCGAGTCCGCGGCGTATTAATCAGAACCAATCGGGGTGTCGCTGCTCGACTCGTAGTGTTGTGTCATAACTGCCGTTAACGAGTGTCGTGTCGTGTACACCAGCCAGCAATCTATGCTCTAACGCTGCATCGACATCGCGTTCGCAGCTACCACGTCTTGCTGGTTCTGCTCAGTGTCCTACCCCAAGCAGATCTACTTGAATGCCGTTGAAGCGAGCGTTTCAACGCGAAGACAAGAATCAAAACAAATCGCTGTCCCGCGCGGGTTGTTTCAACGAAGTAGATCCGTTTGTGTGAGTTCAGATTTTGGGACTACTGAAAGATTCAACAGTCAGTCAGGGCAATAACATAACTTCAATAAACGCGTTACGCACGGTAGTGAAAGTTTACGGTGAAGCCCCCCCCTCGCATCCAGATTGAAGAATAAATTATTAATTGACGTGAAGAGAGGGGAAAAGGCTGACTTCCCGTCGAGGCACAGCTGGTGGGATTCGTTGAACGAGGGGAGAAGAAGATTCAGTGAGCAAGTTGTTCTGAAAGTAAAGCAAAGTTTGTGTTGTGTGTGTCGGCGGTGAAGTTGTGCCGAAGTGAGGAAAACCTTGAAGGAGAACATCTGAATCGGAGATTGAGCAACCCGGGAACGCGTAGCAATACGCGTTAAAGTTTGGTCAGAATTGAGCCGCCTATGTACATCAAGAAGGAGAAGAAGGAAGGTGCGTCAAGTTGAGGTTGATGGATCTCTCATGCAAAGTACTCCGGGTTTGGGTTGAGGTGGTGCTGTCATTATTAGCTATTTGCTTTGGCTCCGCGTACGAGAAGGAGCTCACCGTCAGAGCTGGTAGTTTGAGTACCCACACAGATTTTGGGTTGTAGAACTTTATTACGTGGGACACTGAAAGAAGAAGGATATAAAGACGTTTGAGGTCGACGCTTTTTTTTGTGGAGGTTTGGAATCGAACGAAATTTACGAGAGTGGTTCGTGGCGGATATTGCTTCTTATTTTGGTTTTTATGTTTTTGGAGATTGAACCTGAGCGGGTTGAGGTTATGCCGAAGAGATAGTTGGAGGTTTACGATGATGATTACCATAAAGTAGCCAGAAATAGTTCTAGTCGTTCGATTTGGAAGATGAAGATAGCACACATTATGTACATTTGTACTTTTGGGATACAGTCATCCCAAAATTTTGGAACACCTTCTACAATGTTTGAATACTTTTGTGGCTATTTCTAGAGTTTTATTTTTTGAAGGTCCAATAATTTTTTTTTGCTTTTTGGCGGTTAAAAAAAAAGGTTATTGCACCTTTTTTTAAAAAAATAGGGAGGTAATTCTCCGCCAACTCACACAGGAGTTGCCCCGACCCCTCTTCGATTTGCGTGAAACTTTGTCCTAAGGGGTAACTTTTGTCCCTGATCACGAATCCGAGGTCCGTTTTTTGATATCTCGTGACGGAGGGGCGGTACGACCCCTTCCATTTTTGAACATGCGAAAGAAGAGGTGTTTTTCAATAATTTGCAGCCTGAAACGGTGATAAGATAGAAATTTGGTGTCAAAGGGACATTAATGTAAAATTAGACGCCCGATTTGATGGCGTACTCAGAATTCCGAAAAAAAGTATTTTTCATCGAAAAAAACACTTAAAAAGTTTTAAAAATACTCCCATTTTCCGGTACTTGACTGTAAAATTTTTTGGAACATGTCATTTTATGGGAAATTTAATGTACTTTTCGAATCTACATTCACCCAGAAGGGTCATTTTTTCATTTAGAACAAAATTTTTCATTTTAAAATATCGTGTTTTTTCTAACTTTGAGGGATTATTTTTTAGAGTGTAACAATGTTCTACGAAGTTGTAGAGCAGACAATTACAAAAAAAATGATATATAAACATAAAGGGTTTGCTTATAAACATCACGAGTTATCGCGATTTTACGAAAAAAAGTTTTGAAAAAGTTGGTCGTCATCGATCATGGCCGTTCATCGTCACCCTCGACAGACACGGACGACGAAACAAAGAGAAACGCAAAAAGTAACTTTTTCAAAACTTTTTTTTCGTAAAAAAGCAATAACTCGTGATGTTTATAAGCAAACCCCTTATGTCTATATATCAAAATTTTTGTAATTGTCTGCTAGTTGTAGAACTTTGTACACTCTAAAAAATAACCCTGCAAAGTTAGAAAAAAACATGAAATTTTAAAATGAAAAATTTTGTTCTAAATGAAAAAATGACCCTTCTGGGTGAATGTAGATTCGAAAAGTACATTAAATTTCCCATAAAATGACATGTTCCAAAAATTTTTACAGTCAAGTAACGGAAAATGGGAGAGTTTTTAAAACTTTTTTAGTGTTTTTTTCGATGAAAAATACGTTTTTTTCGGAATTCTGAGTACGCCATCAAATCGGGCGTTTGATTTTACATAAAAGACCCTTTGACACCAAATTTCTATCTCATCACCGTTTCAGGCTGCATACTATTGAAAAACACATATTTTTTCGCATGTTCAAAAATGGAAGGGGTCGTACCGCCCCTCCGTCACGAGATATAAAAAAACTGACCTCGGATTCGTGATCAGGGACAAAAGTTACCCCTTAGGACAAAGTTTCACGCAAATGGAAGAGGGGTCGGGGCAACTTTTCCCGATTTCGTGTGAGTTGGTAGAGAATTACCCATTAGTCTGTTATTAAAATAACAATTCAATAACAAAAAAATCATAACGACGAATATCAAATCTTGTTATAAATAACATAAAATTTTATTGACCTAGTATTTTCAAATATCAAAAAATGTTATTCCCAAGTTAGTTCCGTCTGCTCGGGAAGGTCAAAATATACCAAAAACTAATAGCAATTAAAAAACCCTTTCGAAACAAAAAAAATCATTTTAATATTTTCAAACATTTTTTTTTTGGAAATAGTTTTTGATTTATTCAATATTCTTCTGAAATCAACTAGTGTAAGTTTAACCCTTTAAGTCCTGATAGGTCCCAAAAATCAAAATTTCGAAAACTAGCCTATAATTTTCGTATGGTCATAAGAATCATTTTTTTATTATTAACTTTTTTTCATTATTTAGGCCTAAAAATCGTAAAGGAAGAATATTATAAGATTTGATAGAATATCATAGAACTATTTGATTTGAATTAAAAAAAAAAATAGATACATTCTATAACAATGATTAATGTATTTTTAGCTTCCTCTCCGAGGAATGCCTTATATAATCACTTGAAAATTGGCCAAAAAATGTCTTTTATCAATAGAGTCTATGAAACTTTAAAAAACTTGAGACCGGATTTTTTTTGTTAATTCTTGCAAAACAATTTCGAAGTGTCAACAAAGAATCCATTCTACTCTTTCCTAATGTAAACATCAACTGTCGTAAGCAGTTGGTTATCACATTATCTTAAATGTGTAAAATACACGCTATAACAATAATACAGATCGTATTAAAAATTACATCACTTCTTTCCGCAAATTTAATTGCAATAATTACCCGCACAATTATATTTCCAGAGTCATTTAAAAACTGCACAATAAGCCAAATGAATCCCGTTAGCGTTATCAAAAGCACCAGTCAGGCGTACCAAGTACCTCCCTCCCAGCACCGGATGGGCAAACCCAATAAAACATAAAATTAGATTTAAAAAAATGGCACTCAAAATCGAAACAATACCAAAACGCTGCGCGCGGAAAGCTCCGCCAGACGCGCGCCGGAAGAAAATTTAATTATTCGCATATTAATTCGCGTGCTGCAGGCTTTTTTGCGCGCGCCCGCTCAAATTAAACCATCATCGTCGAAATGGACGCAGGTTGAACGCGTTTGGTTCGTTGGAAGGAACGCAAAAAAAAGATGCAGACGGCTGCGAAACCGTCGGGAAACAATAACTGCATAATCAGAGTGCATCAAATTACGCCTGGGTGGTTCGAAATGAAATTAAGCCGCCCGAAAAAAACTGTATCAGGAAAATCGTACCACCGCCATCAGCACGGGACATTAATTCACCTAGCAGGGTGGCCTCACCCGCATTAGTGGGTGGGGGGTCTTTTCACCAAACTCATGAAAAGTTCACTTTCAATTTCTCATCAAAGTTTACACCGGAAGGCGCAAGCTTTGTAAAATGTGCGTCCAGTCGGTGTAAATTTTTCCGGCATGTGTGAACAACTCTCTGTAAAGTTAGTTATTTTAAGTTGTCTAAAATACACTATAATTTTTATTGATAATTGATTATTGATAAGATGTCATTTATGGTCAATTTTTAACCAAAATAAATAAGCATGATAAATAAACAAAATCAACAAGAATGTGATGTTCTGAAGAATCCATTCCAAAGCAACACTGCCAGTCAGCCGGATTTGGTTGGTGTGGCTGCCTTTCTGATAAAGTTGTTGAGCGCAGTCAATTCGACGTGGCCGGCAATAATAGCTAAATAGCGTGTAATGTGAACTTCCAAGTGCAAAACTGCATTCAACTGCAAAACAGTGAAAATGGCAACCACTAGAACGAGCGCTTCAGAGTGCCGGAAAGTTGAAGCATTTTTTTTTGCTGTTGAAGCGTACTTTTTTGTAGCTCTGGTATATTGAGCAGAAAAGCTTGAACACTTTAGTCTGTTGTTAGGTTTTTTCAACATTGAATTTGGTATCTTCGATCAAACTTTTTTCAATTTCACAGAAAATTTAAATTATTTATACCACTTTCATATAAATCTTCGTCTGATTCAATATCCGATTCCCAACCAATAAAATCGCATTCAAACCACTCCGAAGAGTCGTAAAAAAACCTCCCGGAGGGTATCTAAGGTGATCCCCTCCCCTTCGAAGACCCGCGAGGTCAACCACATCGGCACAAAACACGCTTGTTTGGCTTATTTCTGCATTTACGAGCAATTTTCTTGGTCCTTTGCCCGACTACGCGCGGACCGGTGCGAATCCTAAAGTGGTTTTTGGTCTGCGAGCGCGATAAAAGGTGAACGAGGTTGTTGACGGACGGGTTCATATTTGACGATCTTTGCCGTGCCCGTGGCCCAGTTGTATGACAGGTCGGCTGAGTCATTATTTGCCGAAACACCTTGCACTTTGCATCTGCAGCTGTTATTGTGTTGTTTTTTTTTGTTTGTGAATTCGGGCAGATGTGGGAAAGAAGCGCATTTTATGGATGTAAAAAGTCTCTGAGCAACGTATAGGTAGGATTATTATACACCCAACGGGAATAATTTATCAAAATGTGCACTTCAAATACTTCAAATACTTCAGATACTTCAAATACTTTAAATACTTTAAATACTTCAAATACTTTAGATACTTCAATAACTTAAAATACTTCAAATACTTTAAATACTTTAAATACTTTAAATACTTTAAATATTTTAAATACTTTGAATACTATAAATACTTCAAACACTTTAAATATATTAAATACTTTAAATACTTTGAATACTTTAAATACTTTAAATACTGTAAATACTTTAAATACTTTAAATACTTTAAATACTATAAATACTTTAAATACTTTCAATACTTTAAATACTTTAAATACTTTAAATACTCTAAATACTTAAAATACTTTAAATACTTTAAATACTTTAAATACTTTAAATACTTTAAATACTATAAATACTTTAAATACTTTAAACACTTTAAATACTTTAAATACTTTAAATTCTTTAAATATTTTAAATACTTTAAATACTTTAAATACTTTAAATACTTTAAATACTTTAAATACTTTAAATACTTTAAATACTTTAAACACTTTAAATACTTTAAATACTTTAAATACTTTAAATATTTTAAATACTTTAAATACTTTAAATACTTTAAATACTTCAAATAAATCAAATACTTCAAATATCTCAAATATTTATAATATTTCAATTACTTCGAATACTTCAAGTACTTTAAATAATTTAAATACTTTAAATACTTCAAAAACTTCAAAAATTTCAAATGTTTCAAATACTTCAAGTACTTCAAATACTTCAAATACTTACAATATTTACAATACTTACAATATTTACAATACATACAATATTTACAATACTTACAATATTTACAATACTAACAATACATACAATATTTACAATACTTACAATATTTACAATACTAACAATACCTACAATATTAACAATACTTCAACTAATGAAAAGAAAAAAAACTGAAATATTTGAAA
The DNA here is from genome assembly GCF_016801865.2 of Culex pipiens pallens. Classification (NCBI taxonomy): domain Eukaryota; kingdom Metazoa; phylum Arthropoda; class Insecta; order Diptera; family Culicidae; genus Culex; species Culex pipiens. The sequence continues at coordinate 59,763,047 of NC_068939.1, read as the reverse complement.
TACTTAAAGTACAAAACATTCCGAAAATTCAGAAAATACTTAAAATAATTTAAATACAAAAAACTTAAAATACTTAAAAAATGGTTTAAAAAGCTTTAAAACGATAGAACAGTTCTGATTTATCAAATCAGAAATCAGGGTCAGCTATGTCACCAATCCCAAGTTGGTAGTTTTGCCTGTAATTTTAGATAATTCAACCAAAAAAAATTGCTGTTTCATCAATTTCAAACCAGCTTATTTGAGTTGTTAAATTTTATATGTAACTCCTTTCCGTTTGGTACAACCAAACGGTGGTCGCATCATTTTGCTACAAATCATGCATGTCATCTTGACTTAAAACGACTTGCCAGATCTGCAATATTTTAGACTTTTCGGAAAGGCGTTTCAAATACATATCAAACGATTGGTCCGGATCATAGTTAATACACAGAGAGGATGGTTAAATGTAAAAAAGACTTTGCGTTAAGCTTTACACGAAAGGATGGCCTTTTAAATGTACATTGACGAACTTGCAATACACAAAAAGCAATGAACGAAAAACGCTCAGCTCATCCAGTTCGTTTAATTACAACTAATTGTCTTTGTAACTCCTGCAGTAGCCAACACGCAAGGATCCAATTATCTCCCCGTTTTTTAACGGTCACGCTAGCTAGCTCACAATATCGAAAACATCATGATTAATTGGCGAGACATCTGTTGATATCGTTCGCCACGCTATACGGCAGGATTTATTGGAAGTTCTTCCTGCAGAGTTGCAGAAAAAAAAACTTCTTCTTGTCGATAAAAACCGACGGCAGAAATTACTTCCCATTTGCCTTGAAACGAGCTTCAATTTGCGTCAGCTGGCGCAGTCTTTTGCGCTGGGGTTGGTCCAGCCAAACCACGTGATGATCATGATTGTTACATTTTGCCGTTCGTTGGTGATGGCTATTTGTGCGATAATGAATTACTGTCATTACTTCTCGCGCGCAGCCTTGTAAATTCGCACGTAATAGGCTGCAAAGCTTTGGGTTGGTCCGAGCCGATTCGGCTAGAGCTGAGAGCGCGTTTTTTTGGGTTGTAGATGAGTCCTTGGTGGGTCTACTTAAAGCAGCCTGCGGTTGAATATAATTGGATTTGCCATGGATTCGGCAAAGTTTGAAGCAAGAGTATCTTAGTTAGAGTTGAAGATCTATCTTTCCACTATTGACTATTCAATAAACTCAACTGCTTCAGTTCGGACCTCTGCTTCGGTAACAACTAACAAGTAAGATATTGTCGAATTTTACCCCGAAACTGTACATCAACGGAAGCTCAGACCTAGGATACCCCAACAAATCAAAAAAAGGAGTTAACCATACTCACTGAAGCTATGCAAGTATGATCCGGGGTCAAAATCCGACAAAGTCTTGCTTGTTACGACGGAAGATACTCAGCCCTTTACGAAGCAAAGCGATCAATTCTAATTATCATTTATTAACACAACACCTTATACCACTAACAGTCTTCCACTCTCAATGTCTAAAGTACCGATCAATCTCGACAATCTCCTCCGGCGCACTGTTCTTGGCGTTCTCGATCACTCCTATCCGGCCGGCGTTGCTGCTGCTGGCGGCCGCAGCCAACGAGTCGCAGCCCTTGGCCTTACTCTTCAGCAGGTGCACCACCGTGTCCTTGGGTCGGCAGATGAAGGTCCGCTTCTCGACCAGCTCGTAGTTGCACTGGTCGTGACACTCCGGAGCCACCACCGCTGCCCCTATGCTGGTCTGCTCGGGACACTTTTGCTTGCAGTTGTAGTTGCTGGCCGTGTTGTCATTGCTGTTGTAGTTGTAGTGCTTGACACTTCCGCTGTTTTCTTCGGCGATTCTGAGCGGAAACAGATCTTCCTGCTCGGGCGTACCTGCCTCGTACATGATCTGACGCTTTAAGGGTGAAATCGTTGGTTCCTCGTACGACGGGATGTTCTGAACGGGAGATTCGGTGGTTGGACGTCGGAACTCCGGAGGAAGTAGTACGCTGGGATCCAGGATTCGTACGGAGGAGGGGCCTTTCTTGGCATCCATGGGATATCGCTGGGGGAAGAACGATTCCTCAGAGCTGTCCAAGCTGACGTGGGTCTTCAGCGGGAGAGCTCGCTTTATGAACATCGAGTTGGACGGGACTGTTTGACTCGCGGTCCCGTGTTGCACGATGCACAGGGATACCGTGACGAACGCTGCGATCCTACTGGCCATTCTGGATGCACGACTTGAACTGATGTTTGACCGGATGACCTCTGTTGCTTTTATATGGTATTTAGGTCAGTTCCGCATAAATTTGGGTGGCTACACCGTACGTGTCATCAGGAGGTCTGCCGATATCACCAGTTCCTGAAACGAAAGTCAACAACCTGTCTAGCGGAGCTATCGCTGAGTAGCGGTAACCCGAAGTGGGCGATGTGCCGTTTGTTGCTTACTGTTATCGTCTAGAATGTTTGCGGCGGCGTTCTAGCCAGTTGCCTAAATATTTTCATAACACAACAAGTTCCTCATTTTTCGGCCAGATTACTACAGAACAACGTGTTGACTTTTGTAACCAAACTCCTGTTATGTCCTGTTCTTTCGATTGACGCCTTCGCAGTTACTGTTCCTCGCTACAACAATGTCATTCAGTTGTCATTGCTCAGAAGTGTATAACTGCTCCTTTGACGCATCAGGAATTCTTTCAATTGTCACATTTACGCGATAACTGTAAGATTCTTATCAAGTTCCGTAAAGCCCCTCTTCAAGCTCGAACACACGATGAGTTTCAATTGACAAGGATGAACGACCGCATCGTCAGATCGTCCAGTGGTGGCCCTCGCGAGTTTGTTCCGCGATCGCGATCGCGCAAGCGATTATAATTACCACGTGCGGTAATTTACGCGACCGGCCAACAGGTTGAAGGCGGCCTTCTAGCCTCTAAGGGGAAAGAGACCTGTTACGCCGCTGAACGTTACTTCGAGTGTGGAGAAAGATTACGCAAAAGGTCAGGTTCATGGGCGCGGCGTTGAGCTGCGAGGGGTTGAGTGCACTGGGTTCTGATGTGATGTTAGCGGTTGGGAGCAATTACATGCGCTCACTAGTGCACTTGTAGCACTATACAATGTAGTGGTGATTAAAGGCAACATATAAAGTGCGTGCTAAGTGCTTATCGCGAACAACATGGTGCTTTCACGTGGAACTGTTGCGAAGAGTGTTGTTTCTAGATAAAGGATAACATGCAGCGAAATTATTCCTTTTACATTGGCTGGAAAATTGCAAAAAAATATTTTGCATAATAAATAACCCTCTTCCCTAACCAACCCCACATCTACCTTCACTAGAGTTCCCAGAATATACAAAAATACGATTTTGAACCTTCTGAATGAAGATCTGAATGTTTTTCTCGTCCCCAAATGTTCTAATAACTGCCCATAGTACTCCACAAAGCAATTTGTTACCAATTCATTCAAAGTACTATGGTAAAGCAACGCCACTGATTGTGGGATTCAATCAATACAAAGTTCCGATTGCAATTCAGCTTCCATCGTGTGGGCACGTGCGACATTGTCCGAAGTAATTACACCGGCGGCGACAATCCGCACTGATGCCGTAATCGCTCTCCATCCGAGGTCACCGCACTTCCTGTAACTCTGCGTATGCGTCGTTTGTCTCGATTCTGTTCACTCCTGGTGTCCGCGTGCAATTCATATTCATATGAAATGTCTTGAAAATCGCCGCCGGTAATGACACACCGGTATTCACGATATCTGGACCTGTCGATCGGAGTCCAAATTGCTGTTTCCACGCACATTCCGCACTCCCAGCAGAGAATCGTCGTTGTCATACTCTCTTGAGCAAATTATCATATCTTGGCTTGTGGTTCGAACTTTTGAAACTACCTTCAAATTTCAAATCAGAAAAGTTTCTGTTCAACAAAACTAGCGATTCAGACAAGATAGCACACCACCGACAAACGGTTGACAAACAACCGTAATCGTGTGACGGGGTTTGTTGGAAGTGGAAACGCCCCCAACTCGAGCAGCAGACTTGTCTGACATGTCAATCTGCATCTGTCACGGATTGTTGCCCTGTCGGCTTTTGGTTGGGCCGTTTCTGGGTGGGTTTTATTCACCTTTCATGTTTGCAAAACGATAGCCGTGTGCGACAGCTTTGTATTTATTACTGACACACACACAGCTCAGATCACTCAGATCACGATACTTGTCATAATGAAGTGGATCAAATTTGCATATTTTCGATATCGCACATCCACACACATCCAACGCCCTATCATGAATCAATTAATTCATATCAATTATGTAGAGGGGGCAGCATTGCAAAAAAGTGTTCTTTCATTTAAAATGTGTCAGTTTCGCTTTTTCAAACCTGCAGTGACACATGCGAATACGTGCGGAAATGAGCGCTTGGGCGCTATTTTTAGCGATCCGTGAATTACGGATAATTACAATCATTAGCATAAATTAGCACCCGTGCAGTTTTTTTTTTGCTGCGTGCTTCTCCAACCCGAACATCTACAATTATTCAGTTCATCCCCCTCCTGCAATCGGATCCAGCTGCTGAGGTTGGATTTTCTTAAACGGTGATAAAAACTTCAATTAGCACTTTGAAGAATAAATCATCGATTTCGGTCTGGAGAGGAAAACGATGGTCCCGAGCAGACGGAAATAACTTGGGAATAACATTTTTTGATATTTGAAAATACTAGGCCAATAACATTTTATGTTATTTATAACAAGATTTGTTATTCGTCGTTATGATTTTTTTGTTATTGGATTGTTATTGTAATAACAGACTAATAACATTTTTGGTTATTCTTCGAACAAATCTTTGTTATTATTTTTTGTTATTTTAACAACTAATCCGATCATCCCAATAACAGTTGGAGGTATTCTTCCATAACAAAAAATGTTATTCCAAAGTTGTGTTGGCTCTCAACCAATATCAGACCAATAACAAATTTTGTTATGATAACATAAACTGTTATTAAACCCTTATGCAAAAATGGATTTTTCAGGAAGATTCTATAACACTTTTTGTTATTTTAACAGAATTTGTTATTGAAATGGCATGAATTTTGTTATTACCGTCTGCCCGGGGTAGAAGGCATCGCTCTACGGGTTTATATTGTAATAACGTGGTTTTGAATGGCGAGAGATCGTTAGAGGCCAATTTAATGGAATGATTTACGAGGTTCAAGTGGGCATTTGTGCGGCGCGATTTGCTTTGAATTTATTTATGACTTTTTAATGTGTGCCATTTTTTTTTAACCAGAAAAAAAAAACAAAATTGTTCATGGAATATTAACCTATCTTTGTTGAATCTAGAAGTTTTCCAAAATATATGTTTTGAAACTGAACTTTCTTGTTTGACTTACAGAGTTAAAACATTTTGTTTATCAACTCATGTCTCGAAAGCTGTGAAAGCTAGACGTTTAATAATTCTTAAATTACAAATTATTAAAAGAAAACATTATGTTTTTTAGATTGACATTTCAGACAGGTTTCAAAGGTTTGTTATTACCCAGAAATCCATTCACATTACCCATTCCTCAGAATAAACTGTGACTACTCAGACATATTTATTGTTGTTATTTTACCTAAAAAAGGATACATTTTTATGAGAATCTTCGAGTCTTTAAAGTGTAAACTCTACAAGTAAAACTCACATCAATGAAAAAAAAATTGGAAAAGGCATCATTCACTCTTTTAGTTGATTTTCAATTATTTGTTCTCAAAAATTTAAAATTCGACGAAAAAATAATTTTGGCAAAAAAATAAATGTTTTGCGATGTTGCACATTGAAATTCACTAAAATTATTTTTTTATTTTTCAATAAACCCGTTAACATTCAAAAAAAGATTCTAAACGCAGAGGAATGCATTTTTAAAAGATTTCAGCTGATTGCACTTAAATTTCCCTAAGAATTTAGATGTTTTCTGAAAAAAATATGTTTATGCCCCCTGATATTTCGACAATATTTTTTTTTAAAATGTCTAAGAACTTCAGAATTCCCGTAAAAAACCTTTTGTTTTGTCTTCTTCAAATCTTCAAAACATAACATTTTCAAATCGTATGAAAAAGATGGGTAAATCTACAGTCCTGACTTGATTATCCGAAGGTCATGACCAAAAAAAATGTTTTTAAAATATTTTTAATGTTCTTACTTTAAACATCAAATTCGAGTTCTGCGTCCCCAATTTAGTCGAATTTAAATGTCAGATAGCCTTTTAAATTGAAGAATGGATTTTTTTTTTCCAATATGTTGAAATTGAAGGAAATTGAGGATTTAAAAATCCTAAATAATTTTAGAGTAGTTAACGGGTCATACTTAAAGCTCTACCATCAAAAATAAAACAACCGAAGTTCAAATTGAAAAATGAAATGAAAGAGCTGAAAATTTCACAGCAGTTTCTTCTTTTGGCATTGTGAATTGAAAAAAGAAGGAGATATCGTCAGTTGAAAAATGAGATGAAAACATATGGGCATTTAGGTAAAAAAAATTTTTTTCATAATTTTTAAACTTTTGGAGGTTTGATCAAGTCTTAAATTGAATTTTTGGATTTTTTTCATCTATTGGAAATTATTTTTCGCAGAGGTAGTGCTTTTCCTTCAAAACAATGTAATGTATTAGAAAAATGGTTTTAGCACATGAAAACGATGCACTTTATTAACAAATGTGTTTAGTCCCCGAGCATGGGTAAATAACAAGGGAAATGCATAATAATACCTTTCTCTGGTATCAATCCCATAATCCTTAAGACAAATTTTCAAGGGTCCCATCCCATTTTGGTATTCCTGGACCCTTGAAAATTTGTCTTAAGGATTATGCAAGAGCAAAATGTGGTATCATACCAATTTAAGGTATTGTTTTGATATTGCAAAATTGCAGAATTTGTCAATGGTCGAACACCACATTTTGGTATTCTTTTGGTATTACAGTATTTTATCAAATTCCTCTGAAACTATGGGAAAATTTTGACCAATTTTGACAAAATAATTAATTTTGCGCTAAAATGATGTCTCAAAGCGAATGCTTTCATTGAAACCCGGAAATTTCAAACTTGATTTTAAACATTTTTGATATACCCCCTACAGAAATGACTTGAAATTGTGGAAAATTTTCTCAGTCAGGATGGCACATTTTGGTATTATTTTGGTATTAAAATGTTTTATCAAATTCCTCTGAAACTATGGGAAAATTTTGACCAATTTTGACAAAATAATTAATTTTGCGCTAAAATGATGTCTCAAAGCGAATGCTTTCATTGAAAACCGGAAATTTCAAACTTGATTTTAAACATTTTTGATATACCCCCTACAGACATGACTTGAAATTGTGGAAAATTTTCGAAGTCAGGATGGCACATTTTGGTATTATTTTGGTATTGAAAGGTTTCATCAATTTTCTCTGAAACTATGGAATTTTTTTAAAAATTTTGGCGAGATAATTAATTTTGCGCTAAAATGACTTGAAACATAAAAATGTTAAAGCTGATTTTTTTTTGTGATATACTCACTAATATTTTTTTCAAAAACGTTGAAATTTCTTTAAGTCGGGATAACCAAATACTTTGAAAAACGAGTCAATCAACAGATTATTGAATTTTGGTGAATTTCAATCCGGTTTCATTTTAATAATACTTATTTTTCAATCTTGTTATTTTTCAGAAGCTTCAAGAACTTCAAGCACAGGCCGTTCATCAATGACAAATGCATTCGGTGTGGTGAAGAATATCACTAAGAACAACATGGAATCATCAGGTGAGTAGATTTGGTTGTTGCATATGGATCATTTCCGTTTTTTCACAAACTGCAACTGCTGCACTAAAAATGGTATGAAAATACCAAATTTTGGTATTACTTGTGCAAATACCAGCGACCAAAATGTGCTCTTGGTTGCCCAGTAATAGATGGTAAAATACCATGAAATCATACCAAAACCATGTTTGTGGAAGACCACAGGAATACCAAAATCTGATTTTCCAAGGGCGCGGGAATACCTAAAAATAAAACCATGGCAATACCAAGTTTTGGTATTCAACCAATGTTCAAAAATCCAGAAGACCTCAACTTGGTATTGAAATGATTTTATTTTGTGGTATTATTTTACCTTTGGAATAACATGTTTTGGTATTGTTGTGCCCTTTCACATACAAGACTTTGGTATGATTTCATGGTATTTTACCATCTATTACTGGGCAACCAAGGGCACATTTTGGTCGCTGTTATTAGCCCAAGTAATACCAAATGTTGGTATTCCCGTGTTATTTACCCTTGCTCGGGTCATTCTGGATTGAAAATCAGATTGTATTTTAAATTGAATTTTGATATTTTTCATAGGTTTTTTTTTGTCCTGTAAAAATAATGCGAAAGTAAAAAAATACATATTTTCCAAATCCAACCTTTAATGATAGAATTGAAACGGTTTTTTTCGTGTACTAATTTTTTAACAGTCTGAAATCTGCGTGATCTTAATCACTTTTGACTACTTTAGCTTACTCACAGAAAAGTATTTTGTTGAAATAGCCTGTAGCCTGTTGATGAATATAATCAACAAACTTACATAACTTACCTGCTGAAAACGCTAAATCAATTTTAAAATTCCTTCACAAGGTACCGATTTATTTATTTATTTTGCATGATCAGCCCGGAAGTTTTTATGAAGACTTGCCTGGATAAACTAATTATGCAAAATGCCTTCTTTTGACATGCGGAATTCATCTCGCATCAGACGATTGGATAGATATTAAACATGGGAAGCAGTTTGAGAATTGCGTTTAATCCGTCGGCGTTTGAATTATATGACAGATCGTTATACATTTTGTGAGTGGAACAAATGCCAATAATAATGATGAAAATATAATCTTGCCTTGCCCAAATCATGCCAAGTTTTGCAAACTTTTAACAGAACTATTCCATCCACACACCTTATTCCAGACCCGATCTAAGCTCCTCGGGTTATTCAACCTAATTTGAAGAACCAAATAAAAACCGGCGCGCGCTAATGAATTCCGTCGCCAAACCCACCTTACACAATGGTGTGCCATATAATCAGCATTAACATTTTCATTTCCTTCTCTGTTTTATTTTCCAGGAGTAACAATGCGTGAGAAAAAAGGAGGTGCCCTGCAGAAGCTCAAAAAGCGACTATCGCACAGCTTCGGTCGATTATGTAAGTACAATTATCGTCCTCTTTTTTTCTACTGCGGCGGGGGGTTGCGGTTGGGGAAAACAAAACAAAACACTGTTTTTCCGTGGAGCTTTTTTTTTTGGTTTAGCTTTTCTCGCTTTAGTTTCACTCCCTGGAGACTAATTCCCCTTTTATGGGAGATCGATAGAGTATAAATAGAGGGAGGGAAAAGTCGTTGAAAAAAAAAACTAGACTCCATCGTCCAAACAATGGAATAGAGTGGAAAAAATGTCGCTCTCGGGGAAACAATTACTCCTATAAAGCTCTTAATGACAGAACAAAATATCGATTAATGTTTCATTTGTGGGAAGTTGGAGCTTTCCGCCCGTTGCATCGACTATACATTTTTAATTGAGATTTTCGGTTGCATTCCATGTTGTTGCGATTTTCATTTGTAACAGTTTTGCATTTTATTCTCTTTGAAAGAACATTGAATTATTTTCCTTCTACATGTTTGAACACGGTTTACCTTACAACCTACACGTTTTCCGCCGATGCACCTGTGTGTACACATGAATAACAGAGATGCACGTGATATGGCACCCCGGTGCTGGTGGGGGGTGGACCAGGTGGAAGCTTTCGCGATGTAGTCATGTCTCGCGTGTTGTTGGTGAAAAGCGACACAAACGTGGCACAATCTGTTCACGGTTGGTGTGGTTTTGTTGGGTTTAAGCTGGTGGGCGAGCTTTGATGGCTTTTGGTACCATCACCGTGATCGTGTTTGGGTGTGCCTTGTATTGCCTACGTTGGGTATAATGATTTAATTTGGTTTGGTTCTATCAGAAATTACATTGGCATTCTGATTTGTCAAAGTTTATTGGCAATAGTGAAAATCTCGGGTGAGTTTTCAAAAAGCCGTAAGAGCCACCGTGACCTCCGACACTAATTTTCGTCTTTCTTCAAATTGCAACAACATTTCATTTGTTTTTAGTTTAGGGTTCTTGAAGGACGTGTAGATGAACAATCTCAAGCATTTTTGAAGTTGGTTTATGGTAAGTAGGTCGAATACTGATGCAAAAAGGGCTTTGTTTACCAATGGCTCTAATGGATTTTTGAAAATTCACCCGAGATTTGAAAGTGATATCTAATCTAATCTATCTTTCCTACTCGAAAAAAGTATTAGTTTTTTTCAACATACTTCAACCCATTTTTTTAAATAAATAAATTACTTACTAATCTCTTACTTACACCTGCTTTCGGCGTCTATTTTTTGGGTGATAAACGCAAATTATATTCACTCTAAAATGTTCTGTATTGAACTCAATTTAACAAATTTCTGCACCAAAATGAATGTGCCGGTTGTTGCCTTCTTGAAGCCACTGAAGGAATTTTTAATCTTAATCAATTGTGCTTCAAAATTTATATAATTTTGTAATGGGATAGTCGTTTAGTGACAATAAAAAATCCTGGCTTGATTCTTTAGGAAAATATAAGTAACTGTCTCAATTGTGAGCCAAATCGGCTAAAATTTGAGGGCCGCTATACTGCCCATGGTCGCATACATGTAAAAAAACGAAACTATTGGCACTACGCCTCCCGGGGCATGGCCTTCCTCTAACGTGGGATTTCTGCTCCAGCGCCTCTGACGAGACAGGAGAAACCGGGACCGACGTTTTACTTCACCATCCGATAGAAGCTCAGTGGATAAGGCGGGAATCGAACCATACATGTCCCATATGCAAAAACAGCAAGCTGAGAAAAACGCATTTGAAGTTTGTCCTATACATAAGGCTACGTGTAAAGTTTTCGCGAAAAAACTGGATTTCCTCTTGATTTCTAGAACAAAGTACTGGATGTTATAGGCTCTTTTGAAAGAGCACACAATTTTGAACCAAACTGCATCAATAACTCGAAATCGCTGAAAATGCATATGGGACATTTATGCGATCAGGGGCAGTATAGACCGTTGATGTTGATGAAAACAATCTTTTAATACAAGACGTCTTTTAATGGCTAATAAACTCGTCAGGGTTAATTCAGATCGTTTTACGGTCTTGGACAAAGTTGCACAGCAAATAAAGTAGTAATCCAGATGCGTGTAAAAGGCCTTGGTGTAAAAAAAATTTGCATTATTTACTGAAATTCTGTGTAATATTACACTCTGAAATATGTAGCCCAATAGTATGGGAAACCTACTTGACCGAAATGTCAAGCTCACATAAACGTTTATCCTTTCCATTTTTCATCGGTCTGATGGCCGAGCGGGCTAATGCGCCAGTCCTTACTGTAGGTGCCGAGTTTAAGTCCCGTCGGTTGCAACTTTTTTTTGTGTTTGCAAAAATTGTACATGCAGCGTGTAATATAAAGTGTCTTTTTTGACGAAGGTGATGTGCATGCTTTTGCATGCGATTTTACCATCGGATTTTTTGCTGTGTGATTGTCATAAAATTTTACATAAGAATCTCACACTTGACAATGATTCGACACATTTAACGCTACCTTCCGGTGGTATTTTGAAATTTTTGCTTTTCCCCATACATTTTAACAGATTTGACTCTAATTTGGCACATTTACTTATTTTTACGTAAAGAATCGAGCCAGGATGTATCCTTTCAAATTTTTCATAATTTTAAGTTTTTCTTGTCACCTTAGTGTTCACCTTAAACGAGAACGCGAAGTGACGGGGTCAAACATTTTCCATAAATTGTCCACGTGGTTTATGGATAGCTCCCAAATAAACTAGATTTATTCAAATCATGAATTTGGTAAAACTCAGGCTACATTATCAGGTCTAAGGGAATGATAAATTTGTTGTAGTCTCGGTACATCTTTTATGTCAGAAAAACATGTGTAATTTTACCTCTAAAAATGTGTAAATTTACCTTTACCTTGTATTTAACTTTTTCAAACATTATTGAGGTAATAATACTTCATTGAAGGGATAATATTACACCTTCAAATGTAACTTCTTAAAATTTACACAATTTTCAAAGTTAAACGACAATCTTTAAATATAGACTACAGTTGATTTGACATACAATGCGATTCTCAAATTTTGTTTTTTTTTTTTTAACTCAGACGAAGAGGTGTAATCAATTTCTTTGTAATAAAATATCGAATATTATATTTTGTCTGTTTCAGTGTTTTTTCTCACCATTTCGTTCCCACACAGCTAAACAAGTAGTAATCCAGCTGCGATATTGCATTATTTTATGCAATTTTATGTGATTTTACACTCTGAAATATGTAACCCATCAGTATGGGAAACCTACTTGACCGAAATGTCAAGCGCATATATGTGTTTATCCTTTCCATTCTTCATCGGTCTGATGGCCGAGTGGGCTAAGGCGCCAGTCCTTACTGTTGGTGCTAGGTTTGAATCCCGTCGGTTGCAACTTTTATTTTTGTGTTTGCGAAAATTGTACATGCAGTGTGTAATATTAAGTGTTTATTCACGCTTTCTCATGCGATTTTACAATCGGATTTTTTGCTGTGCAGCTAACTGGAATCAGCTTTATGTTAATCACATTTCTCTCCGGATTTATCCCCACACACTTTCCGGCCAGAATTTATTGACAGCTATCGCAACTTCTGCACCGGGGAGCAATTATTCAAATGCACATCGAAACGTGACATTTCTCATCCATATTCATCACGCCGTGTGTGTGTCGGTTCGTTCCACGTTTGTGCGCAGCCCAAGGGTCACAACAACTCGTCAAACCCGGCTTCAAACTTCGCTTTGATGTTAGGCCCTAGAATGTGTGTGTGTGTGTTGCCCGGGTGGCTATAACGGGGGTCAACCTCAAAACGATACCGATCCCGAAAAGCTTTTATCCCCCGAAAAATGGCTTCATTCTATACACCTCCACGAAACGGGAAATAAAACTGTGCCTTCCGGTGAAAGCTTTTCCCACATATATTGGGTAAATTTAAATTTTCCTACCTCGCCCACCCCCCTTTTAAGGGAAAAGGCTCACTGGTTTGAAAACGACCGGTTGATGTGTGCTGTCGCCGGCGGATTTTCCGCAGCGCTCCCGGGGAGAAACCGCCCAAATAGCGGAAAACTATTCCAACTTTTTCCCACTGTATGCAAATTTAATGGCGGGATGAAGGCGACTCGTTTTCGGTGTGCGCGCCCGTTGTATTGGCAGTTTTGTGGGGTGTGCCCTCGGGTGGTGGTTAGATTTTCGAGAGAGGGGTTTTATGTGACATTATGTTACCCCTTAAGTGGATTGATCTTATTAAGGGTATTCAAATTCCTGCTTTTTAGAACAGTTTTAATTTTTTCTAACCAAATTATCTACATGACAACAGCCTTCAACCTCGGGGCGCTCATTAGTGGAATATTTTACATTTAATGAACCAAACGCAGCAATTTTCCAATCAAATTCACAACCAACGTTCTGACAATTCTGACTGACTGGATCCATTGTGGACGGACACACCTCTCATTCACACAAATGCCAAAACAATCATCTGCGCAAAATCCACAATCAATCAGAACCGGGGAACTATGCTGCCTCGTCATGCTGCCGTGGCTTTGATTTGCGATGCAGTCATGCTCGTTGAAATTAGTCATGGATATCAAATTAAGTGTTTGATCGAAATTAGGTTCGGGTTCATTAGTCAAGTTCGATATCAATCATTAGCTGATAATTAAATTTTTAATATTTTTCGAATTTTCGCTTCTGTTACTTAATTTGTCATGAAACGAACATTTTATGATGTATACATATTTCAACACAGAAAACATTTGTTTTTCCTCAAAGTTGATGTTTATTTCCATAAACCAGCAATAAACAATCAAACATTGATGCTTTTGCATCACAGAATGCACTCTCTCGGCGAAGCATGCACATCGAGATCAATAACCGCGAAACGTGTGTGAGTGTGTTTATGTGTGGGATTGTGGCTTTCGTAATGAAAACCAATCCCCCTTGAAACATTGCTGGGCCACAATGCAAATAGCGATCGTAAATTTTGTTTGCACGTGTTTAGATTGGATTTGTGGGCGGTTTGTTCATGTTGATGCGTTTTTATTTCGATATGGGATTGGCTCATCTCTAATGAATCGTACTCAACCAGCAGTTTTCGAATGATGCTGCATTGGAGATACCACAACTTTGCTAGACTAGCGAGTAAACAAATTGGTTTGGTGTATTTCTGAAGGCTTATCTGTTTGTTTTTTCAATGCTTTGATTTTTTATGTGGCAAGCTACAGAAGCTACAAGTCAATGCTCTGAAGAGTCAACTTTAGATGTCGAATGGAAACACATGTGAGTCAATATCCAATTTAACTCATAAAGTAATATTTTAATGTTACCCATAACTTTAAATTTTTAGTTTAAATTTGGATCGTTTTCTGCAACTTTTTTGAACCGGAGCGTTTGGTACGGTATGTCCACGCATCCTTCCTCCCCTGTTGATTCTGAGAAATTTGATCCGTTCTCAGAATCCTCTCTGCGGTAAACACAACGCAGTAGGGCTGGCCGCTTTAATTTTTGCAATTCATTTTCGAGTGTTCTCGGATGTACTGCAATTATTAATAATGACAAGAAAAGTGCTTGGGGCGTAATCTTATCACAAGACTTTCCAGCATGCTTTCATCGGACTGGCTGCGTTTGTGTTAGATTAGATTAGATTAGATTAGGATCGTTTTCTGCATTTTTTTTTTGAAATATTCAAGGTTAACTTTTCAGGTTATTTTGAGCAACTTTGAGCAACAAAAAGTGTACAGTACATGCTGATTCATTTTGGTGCAGATATTCGTTAATCTGAATCATATACAGAAAATTCAAGAATAATAATCAGATTTCTTTCAATGTGATGAACGATTTTAATTCCTTACATTCCTAGTAGGGGAATAGCAACTAATTCCAGCGTGCCTCTAATGTTGGCAGGTCAGAACTTTGACATTCAATTAAAGCTTATTAAAAGCGTTTTCAACTGAACTCGAGTGATAAATAGCTCAATAAGAAGTGAGCAAGCAAGTTTCTATCAAAAGTTGTGCAAAATTAGTTGTTTAAATAGTAAAAATCAGCAAATTGGATGGAGTAAGGAGCGAGTGCTTAACCTACCAAACATATGAGAATTTACCCTACTTACAAGTTTTATTTAAAGTGATTGTGTTTGCTCAAGGGGGCCAAGCTTTACTAGGCTTAGTGGGTTTCAACGTCCAAAAATATCTTATTTTACGGGTATTGATTCCAAAAAACCCAATGTCACGAAAATCTTGCGAAAAGTGAAAAATGTCCGTACAAATATGATGTATGAAAACTCATAAATCTGTATCTCTTGAAGGAAACTTTTGATCGATTTGGTGTCTTCGGCAAAGTTGTAGGTATGGATAAAGACTAAACTGGAAAAAAAATGATACACGATAAATTTTTTTTGGTGATTTTTAATTTAACTTTTTGTCACTAAAACTTGATTTGCAAAAAACACTATTTTTATTTTCTGATATGTTTTAGGTGACTTTAAATGCGAACTTTTCAGAAATTTCCAGTATGTGCAAAATAAATTTTGACCGAATTATTATTTTTGAATCAATATTAAAAAAAAAATCCAAATATTGGTCGCAAAATTCTTTCAACATAATTTTTCGATGTAAAATCAAATTTGCAATCAAAAAGTACTTTTTTACAATTCCGTCGTGAAACTACTTTTCCTGTCATTCTTGAATAAAGAAATAGCCTACTTTTCTGTACCAAAAATAACAGAATCGAATAGCAACACTTTTCAAAATAAATGCTGAAAAGTTCTAGTTTTCAGCACTCAAATGGGTGCTGAAAAGTTAAACTTTTCAGCACTTGTTTTGAAAGGTTGAACTTTTCAGCACTTGTTTCGAAAAGTAACACTTTTCAACATTTTTTGATTTAAACGATTTATTGACAAAATACATGAAAATTTGACATAAAATTTCATTGTGGTTTGGTTGAGCGTTTTAGCACAATGCATTACTGTGAATACAAAGAGAACAACTCGTCTCTTTGTATTCACATAAAATTTCACTCAGTGTGTATTTATTGGAATTGCAAAATTTTTTGTATGGAACTCGTTGCAAAACTTGATTTTTTCAGCACTCTTCGTATTTATCCAACTCGGTGAACCTCGTTGGATAAATGTACGACTCGTGCTGAAAAAATCCTCTTTTTGCATAAACAACTTTAGTGAAATTTGGATAGCGCACCGTTTTCAAGTTAAAGCCATTTTTATGTGACTTTTTTGAAAATAGTTGCAGTCATTCGTTTTTTTTAAATGAGTGCCCTTGTTGCTGAAAACAGTAATTTATATACAAAATAAAATTAAGAGTTGCACCCCTATCAATGTTTCATTCAATTTTTATTTTCTTGGAATATCGTTACAGAGAAACCTCTTTTTACGCGATGCATTACGTTTTTCTAATTTGTCGATCTCTCTGGAACGACGCAAAATTTTTGCAATCTTTTAAAAGCAATTTTTAGGTTTTGTTCAGATCTACAAAACGCTTTTTGAAGCTTGCAAGTCGCTTTTTAATGTTCCGAGATAAACGCGTTTTAATGTTTGACCTTGAATAAACAAAAACTAGAGCACGCAATGTAAACAATAACAAACACGTTTTGTTTGGTTCACCAATCTGTGCATTGTCCCGAAGTTTCAAATGTTTACGATAGTCAAGCTTGTACGTGTGTCAAACGCGTTCTGACCTGAAATCCCTTTTGCCAGCTGTCGCATTTACAACAATTTCCAGGTTGTGACAAGATAGCACGACAAGTTTGAAACTTATTTGATATGAATAGTGACAACAATGCACGAAGGTTTTTTTCAGATTTCATAGAATACTGGACTGAAATCGAATTTTGGGGTCTTGAAGGTTAAAAGGTGGGGGGCATTGTGAGCTGTACAAAATGGCTTTCTTAACCCAATTTGACCCAGAATGCACGTGTGACAAGATAGCACGACAGCGACTCGATTTGGGAGATTTTTTTACATAAAATTTTAAATTTGAAGGCCACGTGGTTTATGCACGCTCCCTAACTAAAAAATGTAATGCTCAGTTGACAACGCTTTCTGCCAGAATATCAATCCCAAGATATGCATCACCAGACATGCTTCAGAAATCTCGTTTTTGTAGATCGCTCCGCGCCACAGCAAACAGCGCAAGAGAGGGGGATACCATTATCCGAGGCTATTGGCTACTGCCCTTGAAAGGTCGTCGTTCTTTCCACCTTTTTTATGATTTCCTTGCCGCACCTTACACAACAACCAGCAGTCCGCGTGTGCATGTGTGTATGTTTGGAGCCCATAAAATCTCATGCAACCAGCAAAAAAAGAAATAATAACCCGAACACAATGCGCGAGATTTTGTCAAGAATCATAATCGTTTCCTGTTTGGTTGCTGTAGAGCACCCCTACTTTGCATATTATGCCCCCTCCCTCACATGAAAGGGTGTGTGTATCACTTTGCCCATCATGCGCGCGAACGATAAAAGGACAGGAGAGCCACATACACTCGCTCCATCAGGACCGCTGAATTTTGGAAGGTTCAACGTCATAGTTCTGAGATTTTATCGCTGCAGATGGCACCAGATCAGACTTGGCGAGCCAAAAAAGTGCGGCAACTCCCGCCAACAGCAGCCGCACTCTAATGTTTAATATAACAAACAGATGACACACACACAAACACACATGAAAGCGGCAAACAAAAACTCGCCTGAACCAACGAGAGAGTGCGAGTAAACACATGTATGCAAAATCATTCCAGCGTGGTGCGCGTTCGCTTAGTGTACACACAGGGTGGCGCACTATCAAACTTTTATGTTACAGTAGAAACAGAAGCAGAGCAAGGCAGCGAAGGAGAAGGTTAGAACAACTTGGTAACGAAAGTTTTTGCAATTTATTGTTTGACACAAAATAGCAAGACTGAACGATTGATATCTTTACGGCAAAATAGTAGTGATTTAACTGCGTGTAAAAGTTCATGATGTTAAATTTAATTTTGCAATTTTGCAACATTTTTTAAAGAAATTCTATGTAATGTTGCACGTAAAATATGTAGCCCATCAGTATGGAAAACTTACTTGTCCTGAAAATCATCTTTAATTCCTTTGCTCTGATAGACGTGCAGGCTAAGGCTCAATTCTCTCTGTGTGTGATGGGTTTGAATCCCGCTGGCTTGGAAAAAAATCTATGTTTTTTTGTATGTATAAAGGTTCTCGAATTAAAAAAATATATAGTATTAATTTGAAATTACATACCGCACCTCAGTTTGAACCTTCGTTTCATCATCCTGAATGTTACGTACTCTCTTCCCTAGTTGTCAGTAGTATGCATTGCATGTTAGCTTTTTACTACCATTGCGAGGCGAAAAGATCCAACATATGTTCCTTTCTATGTGTGTCGTCTAGAGCGTCCAATTTCCCGGGGTTACAAAATTCCCGGGAAACGGGAAATTTTCAACAAATTTCCCGGGAAATCCCGGGAATTCCCGGGAAATTTGAAACTTATCAAAAAAAATCTGATCCTGGTTCTGATTAATATTTTACTACAAAATTGTATGGAATAGCTACTTAAATGGTCAAATTAAGTGTGAGGATGAATTAGTTCCTTGACTGCAACAAAACATACAATTTCAAGAAAATATTTAAATTTTCTAAATTTATAAGCTGTCTTTTAATTCGTTCAAAGTATCAAACAAATATTGAATAGTGTTTTTAGTTAAGAAGTATGTATTATTTTTTCAATCACAGTGTTTGAACAGTGAGTTAAATTAATCAATGCTCCAAAACCATAAAATTGTATTTAATTTTGTCTCTGTGATCAGTTGGAGAAAATATGATAAAGAATAATATTGATAATTAAGCTGAAATGAAAAAAAATAGTGCAGTAATTATGTTTATCATGGCAAAAAATGAAAAAGAAAAAAAAGGAGGAAATCTGTTTTTCATGGCAAATATTTTTTCCATATCAAATCTTACCGGTTTGAGCCCATGAATAAATACACGCAGAAAAGTTTTGTAGAATCAGCCTGTACGAGGTTTGAATCAACAAAATTTTTGTTGAATATAATCAACGCCGATTTTGCGTCGAAACAAACCTTAATTTTATCGATTCCACAAAAGTCTTTTGTTGTTTTGAAAAAGCTGCTTTGACGTTTAGCGTTGATTCAACAAAAATTTTGATTTTCAAATCAACAAAACGTTTTGTTGATTCAAATATGCCTTATTTTTCTGCGTGTAGATAAGCATTGATTATTCCTCAAAAATCTGCTTTTACTTGAAAATTTTTTTTATGCAATTCCAAGTTTTCAAATATTTTGAGCGAGTTTTTAAAATATGTTTGCCTTTTTCGGGCACCTTTTATATAATACGAAGTAGTTTTAAAGTTGTAATAGTTTAATTTCATTCCACAATATCGTATTTTTTGTAGCCCAACAGATGAACCACAGAGTAACACAGAGCAAGCAGTCCGAAGAAATGTCATTATATTTTGGCTCCATAAGGTTTGCTGGTAGCAGGCGTGCGATGTACCTGCGATGTACCACAAAGTGGAACCATAAATCTAATGGCAGTAGTGACTCTGTCTTACTCTGTGGATGAACTATTCCCAGTTGTGATTGCCTCACAAATTAATAACATCTGAAATAAACCTTGACATTTAATTTTGAGGCAAGTTCAATAAGAGTAGTTAATTGAATTCAATATAATAATATTAAATTCTTTCATTATTTTTTGTAAATTTGATAAAAATGTACCGAAAAGTATTGAAAATGTATATTTCCACTTGAATTTCGGGAATTCCCGGGAAATTTACAAATTTCCCGGGAAACGGGAAATATATATTTTCGGGAAATCCCGGGAATTCCCGGGATTTTTTTTCCCGGGACGGGAAATTGGACGCTCTAGTGTCGTCACTGGGTGTGTGTGTGTTTGCGCGCTCTTGCTGATGGGATCCACCACATTCGCAGCGGCAGACGCAGCACAGATGCTCATTTCGGGGTTGGATCTTCATAAAAAAGAGTAATAATAAACATCCGTTGCCTGCCCGGACCGGCTTCGTTTCCGCACATGATTTGGATATTCTTTGGGCGACTTGTGTACAGCAAAAAACACTGCACTCTGCAAGTCAGTGAGAATGAGTATGGCGGAGAAGACTGTAATGAGATCGTGCTGGATTGTTTCTGGTTTCGAGCAATCTGTTGCTGGCTTGGATTTTGGGGTCTCTTGAAAGACTCACATAGCAATTCTCGGAGATTTCGATCATTCAATTTTTTGTATTTTTTTTTAATTCGGCTGAAACTTTTTGGGTGCCCTCGGTATGCCCAAAGAAGCCGTTTGTCCATACAAAAATAATATACATATAAAAATTCAAAAATCTGTTCCCTTTTGAAGGATTTTTTTGATCGATTTGATGTCTTCGGCAAAGTTGTAGAAATGGATAAGGACTACACCGAAAAAAAAAAGATGCACGGTAAAATCAATTTTGGTGATTTTTTTATTTCACTTTTTCTCACTAAAACTAGATTTGCAAAAAAAAAACTATTTTTAATTTAAATGTTTAAGGGGACATCAAAAAAACATCACACCGTCTTTGCAGACTGAATACTAACATTAAACGGGACAAACATTGAACGAAAAGCTCCAGAATGATAAGGCGAGTATCGAACCCGCGCCCCATAGCAACTTGAGGATCGGCAGCCGACGCCGCTAACCACCGCGCCTCGATGCCCTCCGAACATTGGCAAATGGCAAATTTTCAGAAATTTCCAGAACGGGCAAAAAATCTTTGATGGAGTTTTGAATTGTTGAATCAATGCTGATTTTCAAAAAAGTCGAAGTATTGGTCGCAAAAAAAAATCAACTTAATTTTTTGATGTAAAGTAGAATTTGTGATTAAAAAATTCTTAAGTAAAATTTTCATAAAATGCAACGTATCCATGTTATAGCCATTTTAAGGTAACTTTTTTGAAAATAGTCGCAGTTATACATTTTCTTGAATTAGAGCTTTTGTTTGCCCACTTTTGGAAAAAAAATATTTTTAAGCGGAGAAAATTCTCTATATTTTGCTTTTTTGAACTTTGTTAATACTACCTTTAGTAGTCCGCAAGTAATGGTCCGATTTTCAATGTTAAAATATGAAACATTCGTGAAATTTTGCGATCTCTTCGAAAAAAATATTTTTTTAATCAAAACTAACATTTCAAAAAGGCCAAACATTCAATATTATGCCAATGTCCAATATATTTTCAGTGTAGTCCTTATCCATACTTACAACTTTGCCGAAGACACCAAATCGATCACAAAAATCCTTCAAAAGATACAGATTTTTGAATTTTCGTATATCATTTGTGTATGGACAGCTGCCAAATTTGTATGGAAAAATATATGAACAAATCAATGATGCAAAATGCCTTCTTTGTGCATACCGGAGGCACCAAAAAAGTTTCAGCCTTTTAATCCGGCACAAAAATTAAATTAAAAAAAAAGACCGATTTTGTAGAGAATTGATCAAGAACTAAATTTGTTCATTTTCACGCGTTATTTTAGGTAAAATTACTCAAACAAGAGGTTGCCAGATCAACCATCTAAAATGCAACTTTTTTTTTACTGTGTAGATTGTTGATTTTTTTTTCGATTAAATCGGGTTTTGTACAACTTTCACTATAAGCACAACGTCATTCTTTTATAAGAGTATGATTGCGTACTTCTCTCGACTACCCTACTAGCTTTTGTGATCTTGAGGTAAAGAGATGGACTACCACTCAAAGGGTTTGTGTTCGAATCTCGATATAAGCATAATTCGTTTTATTCTGTTTATGAACTACAACGACCAGAGTTTCCAGAGGATTTCTCAGCAAGTATAACTTCAAATTGTGCTGTTTTGATCGATTTGACCATTACATTTTTCTTTCCCTTCGGAAGAAATCCATCTTTCGTCCAATGTTATTTGGTCGTTATTTCTGCTCGACGGACAGCAGCTGGCATTCGTCGGAGCCAATCAAAAATCGATTCGAAAACTTATTCAAGCATATTGTCTGGAAGAACCACCGAATGCATAATCGCGATTTCTCATCAGGGTGGTCAAACTGAGGGAATGGCCAATTTTGATCGATTCCAGTTGGCAAATTGTGCAATCAAATAAACTTTAGATTTCTTTCGCCAGTCCACCCTACGAAGTGGCCACTAAATCGAATCGATTCCATCAATGAATGATTCATGTGGGGGGCACACTCACAAAAAAAGAGAACGCAGACGAGTTGGTGCATTTTTATTAATCGAATCAGACAACTTTCGTCAGTGACGGGAGAAGCATATGTTCTTCGCGTTCAAGACAAAAAAAAACGGGAAGAAAAGATTCAAAACTAAACGCCACAAGTTTTGCAAGAACGATGCTGGCTGGTGGGGGTTTGAGATAACATCGTTTGCTCTATTGAATAATTTATTGCCAATTGAGTGGTGGGATTGAGGAGCGGTTCAGCTATTTCCCAATCGACAACACCGCAGCTCAATTCAGCGCGGCAAGCACGAAGGAATCAACCCCAACTCACAGAAAGTTTACGAATGCTAAAGAAATCCAGCTCGCAGGCACTGCTTCTCTCATGAAATCTTCACCAGCCGATATCGGCAAAGGAAAGTGTTTTTATTAGATTAAGTTCATTGCGCTTCTTCGCCATTTCCGGCCGGAACTGCGTCATTGTCCCCCCCACCTCTGGAATCTCAACCCGCAGTTCAAAGCAGAGTGCAATGTATTCCTCGAGGATACCGCACCAGGACCGGTTCCTGTCTGATTCGCCCCGACAACTGCACCCCGAGAATCGTTGAAATACCATAATCTGTCTGAGCTGGAAATTGAATCAGACAAGTCTTGTCTGCAGTAGTGTGCCACAACGGCTCAAGAGATCCTACAAGTGAAAGAACAAAAAACATAACCTCAACCGACTTGATAGCGCACTTGCATCCAGCTGCTCAAAGTTGTTGTGGTTGAGTGATTTCAGAGATTTTCGGATTGCTGTGAAGAAAAGTTTTGCCAATCCAATCATCATCACGTTTGGTTCGAGTGTGTGCAAATCGACCAGACGTTTAATCATGCGAATGTGATACCGATGAATGCCATTCCCATTTGTGGAGAAGGCTGAGCATGCCGCAAGTTTTATTTGGCTTCTTGGCCGGATCACCTGATCTGGTCTCAGTTTGACAGAAGAAGAATAGCTTAGGTCAATTCTAGCACATTCAAATGGGCAAATATACCAGAAATGGCCGATTTCATAGTTGATTTATTACTTCTTACTGATCCCATTTTGATAATTTTTGGTTTTTTTTTTAAATAAACTTGATATTTAGTGAAAACTGCAACTTTTTGTAAAAACCGTTTTGGTAAAAAATATATATTAAAGATCTGGCAACCCTGTTTTAAGATATGAGTACTTATGATATTTTTCAGCTGCTTATTCATTTTGATGAAAATATTGTATTTATCCATAAGAACTGGTTTTTGCTTTTTTATTTCAATTTTATTCATTCAATCGGACATCAACTACACATTGTAGCATTTTATTTCCTTCCTGCATTGATGCAGCTGCCATAAATTCAATTAGTAGATTCCATTTTGCATCCCAAAGTGAGTGGAGTGCGCTGACGGAAGCTGCAAAAAAAATCATGCTGATTGCATCCAATCATGAACGGTTCCGCTGGGAAAATGCGCGCAAAAGATACAATGTTTCCCCCCTGGTTTCTCCGTCCGACTATTTCAGTTTTGCCTAAATTTTCACTCAAATCGTGGTTTTTCCATCGTGCGAGTGTGTGGCGTAAATAAATTTTGCTTTATTTCGTTGCATGGAAAGGAAAAACTTTCTTTTGCGTCCGGAAAATTGTTTTGCGTTGTTCAGCCCAACCGACAGCAATCAATCTGTTTTTGTGTTTTTTCCCCAGTTATTGGAACTTTTTACAAACCGTAACGAAAAAAATAACAGACACAGTATGGTGCGTGTTTTTAAATGTCATCCTTTTTCCCATGAAATTTTAACCGAAACCCCTTTTTTCAACATCACCAACAAGTGTAATTCCACTTTTATCGCATGTTCTCGCAATCAATCGGAGTTCGAACAGTAAGTGGTGCAAACAATTTTTTTTTTCACAGCACTCCAATTTTTGATTCCCACTTATAGATACATTTCCCGCGGCGCTGGCGAACAACCCCGCGTGCATTTGTGTGGAAATAAATTGAATAAAATGTTACTCTGCTGTGCAAAATGGGCAACGCGATCAATGAATTGGCGGCGCTGGTGGCGATTTTCTGTGAACAAATTGAGTGCTTGAATAACGTTTGCGATCCCGTTGGGAAAGGATGACACAAATTTATGAATGAAATTAACATTATGGGATACATTGCAACGTGATGTAAACAAGGGCGTCTATGTGAAACGTCCCTTCAACAACATTTAACGCAAAAGATGAGCCCCAATTTTAATAACTGCCAAAGTCGTTACGACGTTGAAAAGTGCTTTATCCATTCCGTTTCCCTCTATCGAAAATTTGCACTGCCATAAGTCTATTTTGTACATTAAAATCACATTATTGCATGTGATGTGTGCCGCAACTGTCATCTGCATAAAGTGAGCGCAAAAGTCAGCGATGTCAACCGGTGGGGCAAACCCGCTGGTCCAAGATCTAAAGCTGCTTCTAGAAGAGCCGAGCAGCTTTTCACCATCAGACCATACGACGTTGACAAAGTGTTCCCTTAGGCTCCAAGGGGGGAGAGCGGTACATCGTCCTGAGAAAGGACCAGCAAAAAACTAAAAAATGGTTCACCTCTGATGCAACCTCGTTTATACGGGTTGAGCGAGCTCCAGACGATGCAGCGGATATGAGTTATTTTTTGATACATTACGAAAGGGTTGGCGTTGAAGATGCTGGAATAAAGTGTGAGACCATTGAGATTCTGATTCAAGTCGGTAAACGAAAAGAGTCTTCATTTCTGAGAGTGTTCAAGATTGAAATTGAAGCTGTAACCTTCCTTCAAAATACGACAGCAGCTGTTCAGATCATCATGCTTCAAGATAACAAATGTGTGTCAAAGCCTTCGAGCAAACTGTCCAAGCAACTCAATTAGCTGGTGTCAGCCGAGGCTTTCAAACACAATAGTAACTACTTAACTCGCCCTGGTTCGGAATAACTAATGGCAAATCTATTAATTCTCCAAAACAAAGCTCCCCGAAGCAGCCTACAAATGTGTCGGACGATGCGATAAGCACGCGCGTTGTCGTCGTCGTCGCGGGAATTTGACACTGCTGCCGACTGCTTAAAACGACCCAACTTGACGTATAATGTGCCAAGTTGCCAACATAACCGAATAGAGGAGGAAAAATTATTAAATAATTTTTCTCCTTCTCTGGGTTGTGCAGCTTGCCGTCGCGAGTCGTCGGGGGAAAATAAAGAATGTGAGAACTTATGAATAGACAACGAGAGCCTCCCATTGCATTGCATTTGAAAGTGAGCCAAGAGAGTCGGGGGGAAGTGAGCGCGACGGACGGGTTTAGTTACCTCCCCATTCATGGTACCATTTTCACGACGGAAGGAAGCAGTACATCAATTCAGTCTTCAGTCATATCTCATGTCAACTCGCCGGGTACGAGCGCGCAGCGAAGAGTCTCAGGTGTAGCTCTTCCTTCTTCTCTTCAGCACCGCACCCCTGGGAATACTTGTTGCCATTTGGCATTTTGCTGATGGTTGTTTCTTCGGTGGATGTTCTACGAGCACACCTGATTATGCATTTTCAACACTCAAATGAAAAATGTTTGATTCCGAAAAAAACGGTCACAGGATTTAACACTGTATAATCGCATTACTTGCTTAGGGCAGATCCTAGAAATTTGGTTCATGCTCAGCGAGTCGAATATTGTATTTAATGAACTTGTCTATCTACGTATTACAGATGGTTGCAGAATTTCTTTAATTTAGTCAATTTTTACGTGACTCTGGGCTCTGGCCCTAATGTTTTGCAATCATTAGTTTTCAAAATATCTAAGTATTGATAAAATTTTGTTTTCATTGCGTCTTTTAATTACGAAAATTTTGATACCCAAACATGTATAGGTCATCACTGAAATTTTTAAGTTATCGCAGTTTTAGTCAAAAAAGTCGATTTTTCCCCGATTTCGTCATTTTACTGTTTTTGCGCGCGGAGTGTCGAAAAACCCAGATTTTATTTACAAAAAAATCATATCTCGGAATCTTGTTAATGAACCTCGCCCATTTTTTGATATGTTATGTAAAATTGTCTAAGAAATCCGTTAAAATAATTTTCAGCCATAGGCTCTTTGGTCCAGACACCGTCAAAATGGCATTTGAAGTTTTCATAAGACTTTTTCAGATGTTAGATTTTTGAAAATCCAAACTATTTTTTCTTGAAATTCAAACTTATCATCTTTCATTTGCGCCCAAGACAGCTAAAATCAGTTAAAATGGCGAGGAGTTATGAAAAAGGTAATTTTTCGGACCACCCTAACACGGCGTAGGTCACTGTATTCGCCAAACAAATAAAAATACGGGTCTAATTATTTCGACCAGGGAGCCTCCAGAAAAATTTTGAACCAAATCGAGCACTTTTTTCTTTAGCTTTTATATGGAACTGCTGTATATGAAATTGTATGTGATATTACACCTACAAATATGTAGCCTATTAGTAAGGCTAGTAATTTTCCGTGATTTTACGGAAGCCCTGTAATCCGTGAAATTTCTTCTCTGACCTTAAAATTTGATACTACCGTGGAATGCGTTGAAATTTGGAATATTTAATTGATAAATTGCTACTCAGTGCATTTAAGCTATAATTTTAATTCAAATACTTCAACAAGTAATTTGAAAGCAGTTTCTAATTAAAAAAAATATTGCATGTCAGGTTTAGATCTTTGTTTGAAGATATTGTTCATTAAAATATTGTATGAAATGCAGATAATTTTTTGTACATATCCAGCAAAAGTTCTTTCTTTTACAAAATTCCAAAGAGGTTTTAAAAGAACATCACTACAATGAAAGAAAATGCAAGAAATGTTTGAGTACTTTATTTTTAATTCATTGTAAAATTTATTAAAATTTCGATTAGCAAGAAATATTTAATATGAGGAAAATATGAAAAAAATGTTTCAATATTTTGATAATAAATTAAGTTTATACATGCCGAAAACATAGTTTTTGAGCATTTTGAAATGCATTTTTTTTTGAAATTATCAAAAGAAAAATACAAAAATAATGAAGTTTTGCCTAAGCAAACAAAATTGTATTAACTACACTTTTTTACTGATTCTATTTTTGATGAATATGGCGTTTAGGAAATACTTCAGCAATTTTTTTTTTAAATCTCAATAAAATTTAAATAGCTGGATCATAAATTTAACTGACGGATATTCTTAAAAAAATACCAAAACTCTTCGAAGGCAACTTTTTTGCAACTAACTAATTTGTATCATGAACTGCTTTTAAACACTTTTCTGTTCATAATTATGCTAAAGAAACACATTTCTACGATTATGTTGAGCAGTTTTAAAAGTACCTTGAAATTGCCGTGAAATTCCGATGTTTTATAATAAACAAGCCGCAAAATTTCGATTTTTGCCGTGGAAAATCACTAGCCCTACCTATTAGACTAGCCCAGTGTTTCTCAACCTTTTGCGTTCTATTCCACCCTTGGCTGATTTTAAGAACTTCATCCCCCCGCCCTTTTCGCACATTTATTTTTAAGTTATTGGTTTCAATACCCAAATTTTCGATGTTTACAGAAAGATTGCAATTTTCATAACAAATTAAAGTGTAATCTACGAAATAAGCTAAAGTACAGACAACGCAGGTTTGATTTTTAAAATACGATTAACATTTGCTTTCATTTTTTTTCAGAACGCAAATTTCACTTATTTCTAAAGATTAATTCATTTTTAACACATACATTTTTTTTGAATTTATTTGAATGAATTAAAAGTCACCGAAATTTTTATTTTGAATATTTTGTCTTTAACTGCTAATAATTGATTAAATATATTTCACAAAAAATATCTCATGACAGTTTTATTAAATTTTAATAAAGACAAGTAACTAAACTTAACAACTTTTTTCTGGAGAACTGTCCAATTATTGCTCGTGTCCAAAAAAATACAAATGCCGGAGAAATATTGTTTCAATAGATGCCAAACTTCACATAAATTTCAAACCCTTAAAAATTAAATTAGGAAAAAACTAATGTATTTCTTACTAATCAAAGAAACTGAAAGTTGCATAAAATTGTCAAATAATGATGATTTTTTTTTTGTAAAGGCGTTTAAAGACATTGAATTTCTATTGAATCCTCATCCCCCCCTAGAATGGCCAAATTCCCCCCCAGGGGGGAATTCCTCACCGGTTGAGAAACACTGGACTAGCCCTACAGAAATGCCAAGCTCATATAGGCGTTTATCCTTTCCTCACTTCATCGGTCTGGTAGCCGAGCGGGATAAGGCGCCAAGAATTTCGATGAGTGTTGGGTTTGAATTCCGCCGGTTGTATTTTTTTTGTTTGTTGAAAAACTGTACATTCTTTAAAGGTTATGTGCATGCGATTTTACCATCGGATTTTCCAAAAAATCACTCTCAAATTTCTTATGATCAGCCTCAAAATCGTTTGGAGACTAATGATATATATTTGTTCGAAATTATACCATTTATGTCGAATATACAAGAAAACTCTATTCTCATTAGTTCGACATTAGCAAAACAGTGGACTCTTTGCTTCAAAGACCAAAAATAATCATTGTTATAGCGTAGATTGAGAAAAACATTAATATTGGCTGTTAGATACTTTTCGCCTTTGAGTGCGCGACGACATTTGCTGCCGGTGCAAGGCGCAGACAAACCATTAGGTATTCTCTGGCGAACGGGATTGACAGATTGTGCAATTGCATTCAGCAGTCATCGCTACTACCACTGCACGTGGCACAATCGCACCACCCCCCGTGAATCCGTAGAAGAGAGGGTATCGTTAAGGGGAGGGCGACGGTAATTAAGCATTTATTTCCATTTGTCGGCGTACTCCCGTGTGGAAGTGCCGCTGCCTGTTTGCAATGTAAAAACGTGTCTAACTGTCTCTCTAGTCTCTCACAGTATCGCTGGAAGGGGGATTTGCCCCCCTTGGGGATTGGGCTGGCAGCGTAAGAGCAGTGTGTGTGGAAACGGGTTGCATTTCAGAAGGAATACTTTCTGCTCCGGACAATAGGCACAGCGCGGCACAACAAGTTTTGCCCACCTGTTCAAATACGGTAATGGTGAGATGTGAGTGTGGAAATAGGCGGCGAGCCGGTCGTACTTGGAGCCGGCTTCTTGTTTAGACAGTGCAACCAAACGGAATAGCAATTGGAAATACTCTCGTGAGTGATTTGACTGATTCAATTAGCGGCTGTTAGTCATCGTTTCGATAAGGAAGCTGCTTAACTATCCTTGGGACATATCGCTTGTGTGGAGCGGATCTTAACTAAATTGATTTTACATAATAAACAAGATTTTTTTTACTGGCAACACTGCCAACCCTTAGAACTACCCCGTTGGAGGTGAGTTACTGTCCAAACTACTTAGTCCCTGCTCCAATTTGCTCTGCACATGCATCCCACACGCTCCTTTGCGTACCCGGTGTTACACTGGGCCGGTTAAGAGTGCAAAAAGTGCAGTACCGTACCGAGGTTCGTTCAAAGAACCGGGTGTAAATTTCGGCGTAAATTATCGTCCATTGTGCAACGACGACGTCGAGGGTGCTGCAAAATGAGTCTAATAAAATATGCATTCACCGAGCTGGCCTGCGACGACGACGATAAATAAATTCATTATGCACTCCTGTGTGTTGACTTGGGTTGCAACAGAGCGGTCTCCCCTTCTCAAAGGTGGGACACACACCGTGGCTAAATGAGACATAAAGTGCACGCCCAGAGACACCTGCAAGTATAGAGTGGATATTCCCGGTCCCCCAACGTCCGACGACGACGAGAGTTTATGGTAGCAGGGAGTTGGGGGTTCACCTGAGGTGCATAAAGTTGTCCTACATGCTACATCAGCATCAACATGTGGAAAGGTGGGTGGGGGGCTGGATAGTTCCGCAGGACAGGTGGGTGAATTGAAGGAGACACTTTCGGCGCAATTACTGTTCATTTGTCGCGCGAGCATAAAGCGCAAAGTTGTCGGCCGGCTGAGTGTAATGGAGCCGGATGGTGTTTTGTGCAGTTTTTTCCTGTTCATTGAGTAGGGTTATTGGTTAGAATGAAGATGTGCATGAATACGGGTTGAAAATATATTGCAAAAGGATACGGACTTGCTGTTCATATATCTAAAAAGGGCTATAAGCATATGACCTGGAGTCGACCTCTTGCTAGCTACAGCGCTAGACCCACATGTCTTTACCTCAGATAATCCTTGGATGACCCAAGACATCCCATCCTATCTTTAAAGAAGTCACTATATTCTCTGAAGCAATATCGATAGGATCCGGGGTCTAAATCTAGCGACTTTTTGCTTGTTACGGCGGTAGACCTACAGGTCTTGATTCCAGGGAGTATTTACAGTATGTAAAAAAGGAATTTACACCCCTTGGGCACTATGCACATTTTGTGATGAAACATGTAAAAAATTTAAAGTTTGACAGAAACCTGGTACTACGTTTGTTTGTTCAGAAACTCATGCCGAACATTTTGCTATAAAAAGCTCATGAAACGATGATTTCCCTAAAAAGTTATATAACAAATACTATTACAGAAATCAAAAACGGTGCAAAAAAAATTTGTACACCTTTCGAAAAATTAACATAAATAAAGTTATTTGTTGACAAATCACCATAAATCCAGTCTCCCAACTCCAAATAGGCATCCTTGACTGATTAAAAAATTTATTTGGATTGAATATAAAGTTCACTAAATACTTAGTATAAAAGTTTATATAACTCTGGAAATTCTATATAAAACTTATCTAAACTTAATTTTGCAATCTTTCAATTTAACTAAATGTCAATATATTACCATAGAATTGCTAAATAAACATTTTGAAGTGGGTATAACACCGTTTTGGGGGGTATTGGTATTGATAGAATAGATTTTTCGTTGGAATTTCGTACCAATCCGGAATTACGTCGTAGGAAAATCCACCGGCATCCGAACCGGTCCACAATTCACAAGTCAACCTATGTGGCATCGGAAAGGGCATAAAATTTCCGATCTTTTGATACCCATACATCTAGGTTTTCTATAAAACCCACGTTTTTAAATACCTGGGCAAAAAGTAAGTTTGATCAAGTTATATAGAATTTCCAGAGTTATATAAACTTTTATACTAAGTATTTAGTGAACTTTATATTCAATCCAAATTTATTTTTTAATCAGTCAAGGATGCCTATTTGGAGTTGGGAGACTGGATTAATGGTGATTTGTCAACAAATAACTTTATTTATGTTAATTTTTCGAAAGGTGTACAATTGTTATAGAACTTTTTAGGGAAATCATCTTTTCATGAGCTTTTTATAGCAAAATGTTTGGCATGAGTTTCTAAACAAAACGTAGAACCAGGTTTCTGTCAAACCTTAAATTGTTTACATGTTTCATCACAAAATGTGCATAGGGGTGAAAATACTTCTTTTACATACTGCAAGTACTCCTGGAAGTATTCGGATGTTTACCTAACACAAAAAAAAAACATTATTTTTATCAAAATCAAAATCAATCAAACCATCCACATTAACGACCCCCGGGTCTTTTGTGGTCTCTATTGCAAGTTTCTGCTCGAACCTAGGAGTCCAAAGGCTTGAATGGGGAGAGCACCCAAACCTCTTTTACTCCAAGGAACCTTCCACCCCAGTGTTTGAACTGACGACCTTTGGATTGTGAGTCCAACCGCCGCCAGCGATTCCACCGGAGTAGGCTTGGTTTGGTGTGTTGTTTGTACTTATGGCATGGAGACAACTCCTACACCTGGAATGACTTAACGGCCTAACAACCAAGGCCGGGACCGACATTTTTACTTCCTCATCCGATGGAAGGTTGCAGCAGATGGGAATCGAACCCAGAATCATCCGCTTACAAAGCGGACAGCGTAACCATTCGGCCACGCACTGCCAAAATATTGTCATCTAATTTAAATCAAAAATCAAGTAACGTAAAAGTGAAAGAAAATTGCAATCCTGACATGACATGCTCCAATGACAGTTCCCTCTTGTGAATCAAGAATCGCTCCCCTGACAGTAGTGACGACAAGGACCGAACTGCTAAAGAGATTCTGTTCCGATGGTATTGGACTTTTATCGATTCGAGAACCCGTCTATAATGCGCTAAAGTGCCAAGCCAATCTCCGACAATATAAATATAGTGGAACATCGATTGACGAAGGTGGCAAAAAAGGTGCAAATTGGCTTGTGCCATTGAAAGCATGCTTAAGTTTGTGCGTTTGAGTATGGTTGTGTAGGTGGGAACATGAACACATTTTTCCTATAATGTAGTTGAGGCACCACCTGTCCAGGTTGGGTGGCAATTTTCCGTTTTATCGATGTCATTTTTCATTTTTTCACTTTTCCTCTTTTTGCGCGAAAATATTGTATCCAATTTGTGTAGTATCCAATTTTCCTGCTGAAAGAAATATTTATTGACGCTGTCTGGATGGTTTTCTGCGCACGATATTAATTTTTCATATTTTTCTCTTTTTCTTTTCAGGTAAGTGCAAAAAATGACGATAAGTGAGTTTCTGCACATGATTTGGTGCCACGCTCGTAAGTGTTTTCGTTATTTCAGTGAAACTGGATTGAAGTTGTTTAAACTTTTCACCAACGCAATAAAATTCATACAAGATTGACGCAAACAAATGTTGAATTTTATTGCCAGTTGTTATGTATTTTCTCGTCAAAAACATACATTATAACTTCGCGTCAAGCATCATATCTCGCAATCGCGCAACGCAGCGATAAAGTTTTCTAATTTGGTTGATGAAAACGGGCTGGAAGTTTTCCCCCCAGAAAATGGGCCTCCTCCATTAACTCATTTCCCTCGGGGATGATCCCGGCTTTTCCGACCGTAAATACATGTGAAATCTCAACTCGGAACGCTTTCGAGGAGTCGTTCGCAGCCTCGCAGAGACTCTTGGGAAAACTTTTCTCGCGCAACAAACAGCCAAGAATCACAACGATTTCTTGTGACGTTGATTTCCGTTTTTTTTTGCTGATCCCCATTCCAATAGGGGGGAATGTTATTTTTTTCGCTCGGTCGTGTGACGATGATGGATGGGAAAATTTTCGATTCACTGGCACTACCCATCGAGGTCCTGGAGGAATTACATTACATTTCAATGAAGCGGAGATCAGCGCTGGAGCTACTCACTTTTGTGAGTTGCACTTTTGTGTTCGTTTTGTTTTTGGCAGAGTAATTCTGGAAGTTGTTTTTAGCCAGAGTGAATTACTCCAGTCTTAAAACTCTAAAAAAGGTCAAAAATAAACAAAAACAACCAGAAAAATCGGATATCAAGAGCATTTCTCATAAACAATGCACAGTGATCCAGATCGTAAAATAAGGTGGAAAATTTATTTTCCGAAAAGTTGTGAAGATTTGGAACATTGGTGTCTTCAGAAGAGTTATTGTAAATGAAAAGGGACAACTTTTGGTATGGTTGAAAATTAGGGTGGTTAACGATTAGGGTGATTTTGAAAATCTAACCTTTCATGAATATTTTTGGGATTTTTTTTTTGCATTGTAGAATGTTGTTGGGCTTGCCAATCTTAGCAACTTTGTCGAAGGCACCAACATGTTATCTCGTAATCTACGCCTCCTACGAACAAATTTAAAGAAAGCATCTAAGCAAACCTTTAAAATCAGTTTTTTATCGTTGCAATTCAGGGTTAAGTTTTAGAAAAGTGATATTCGGAGCACTTTTAAGGGTCGAAAGTTACAGCCATTTTAAGGTTAAAAAGATGCAAATTTATAACTCAAATATCTCGAAAAAGCGCATGCCACAATTTAAGCGCCAGTTGAAAGAGGAGCTTAAAAAATCTTTAAAAAAAATTATTTTTTTTACTCGAAGTATCTTCATTGAAAAAGTCTAATTTTTAAGGGAAACTCTTATGGGACCACCCTAACGAAATTCGAAAATTGTCCAAATATTTGTTTTTCCATGTAATTTTGCTCGCTAAATCTGAATCTGACCTCAGAATTATGCCAAACTACAAAAAAAAAAACGATTTTTGGTCATATTTTGGGTTTTTATGTAAAATTATCATTTAACATTGTGATATACCTAAAACTGGGCACCGCTTGTCCGAGAGAATAATGGGCTCGAGTTGACAGAATAGTGGTACCATTTAGGGACACAGAGAACACAGCAAGAGAATTATTCCTTCGAGATTCATTTGCAAAATAATGTTCATCCGGCAAAAAAATGTCGACTACGGGAATCAAACCAGATACCTTCGGCAGACTAACCCAATGACTTAACTGCCCCGGCCACCACAGCTTGGTGATTAAGGAGTGGTCAGATGTCGATGTATGACACTATTCTTTCGATTTTGGCTTTGAGCTCTCAATAAATATTGAGGGAAAAATTCTCTCGAGTCTGAATTTTGGGTGTAGCTTAATCATGTCTTGAGCTTTTTTTAATTTTGAAGATTCATTTTAAAACTTGATTTGGCCACCCTATTTTAGTACAACAACAGAACTTTTTGATTTTATCCCGTAGGTTTTAAATTCCTTTGATTCTAAGAAAAAAAAATATATGTTTCATGTTATAAAAGAATTTTATAAAAAAATATGTCATGTTTTCAATAAATGTTGTTGGTAAGCGCTCGATTTTTTTTTGTTGTATTCCCTCAAGTTTGAATTTTTTGCTCCGTTGAGCATTAATATGAATCAAGTGTTCATACTTTTGCTACATCTGAGCTGTACGTGATAAATGGTCGTTTTCAAATTGTTTTTATGATGCTAATATCTGAGAATCATGCCGACTCGACTGCTATATTCCATTGTGAGATGGATGTTTTATTCGCATAATGCGCTGAATGTTTCTTCAAAAGACGAATTAAATATTAAAAGAGAAGATAACATCATGTTTACGAATGAATGAGTTAAGTGTCATTGAAATATGAAAAGGCTAATTGCACACCTTTTTTTACATGACATGTCAATCCTCATTGATGTTGTTAAGTGCATCTGCTAAAAAAGGCCATGAATTAAACTTGAAACGCTAATTTACACTTCTCACACCTTTTCTCGCCGATTTTATTCAGGTTTCACGTTGCATATCCTGACGGTGCGCTTCAACGTGTAATGAAGCAGATGCCCGGAGAGCTCTCGAGTTTATTCATATAACAGCACACATTTGCAAAAAGAGTTGAAAGAACCGCGCGTTTCCCATGAATGAATTCCTACACAGCAAAAAATCCGATGGTAAAATCGCATGCAAAAGCATGCACATCACCTTCGTCAAAAAAGTCACTTAATATTACACACTGCATGTAAAATTTTTGTAAACACAAAAAAAAGTTGCAACCGACTGGATTCAAACCCAGCACCAACAGTAAGGACTGGCGCCTTAGCCCGCTCGGCCATCAGACCGATGAAAAATGGAAAGGATAAACGTATATATGAGCTTGACATTTCGGTCAAGTAGGTTTCCCATACTGATGGGCTACATATTTCAGGGTGTAATATTACACAGAATTTCATAAAATAATGCAACATTTATTTTACACCCAGGCCTTTTACACGCAGCTGGATTACTTCTTTATTTGCTGTGTACAGTCATTCACCAATGCGCTGCGCTGATGTCACGCTCCTTCAACGGGCCCTCTTTTGGCCACCCACGCTTTTTGTGTGTGTGTGTTGTTTTGATTGCAGCAAAAAGTGCTCTCGTCATTCGCGTACAACGCGTGCTGCAGCTGAGATGAATGG
The DNA here is from genome assembly GCF_016801865.2 of Culex pipiens pallens. Taxonomy (NCBI): domain Eukaryota; kingdom Metazoa; phylum Arthropoda; class Insecta; order Diptera; family Culicidae; genus Culex; species Culex pipiens. Next base: position 59,727,021 of record NC_068939.1, on the reverse strand, counting down.
GTGACGTGACGTGTTTTGTTTTTGAAGGTTGAAAAAAGTTTTGAAATAAATAAATCGGTCTTCTGGATTAAAAATTTTAATTCAAAACAAAATTCTTTTTTCGACAAGAATTTCTTTTTTCATTTCAACAAATTTCATCATTCCATCGTGGCAAAGCTCCCCCTGTGTGAGCTTTATTTCATGAATGCTTATTGCTCAGCACATGTGGTACGTACATTATGAGAGATTTTTTTCTGGATTCAAGTCAGGACTTTTTACGACTAATAACAAACGCAATATTTCACTTTTATATCACACTTTGATGGGGCGTACAAATAGCATTTTCTTGAGTTATGAATAATTTCGCTGATAGAATACGGTTTGTTTTTAATGCAATTTGAGTATGAATTCAATTTCAATTAAGGTGAACAGTTTATTTCAAATTACGGAAATAAACTCTCAATCGTTGACCCAGAATTGGCTCAGCTCAAGGACAAACCGAACAAATCCTGCCGCAAATAACGCTGGTTACAAGCACTTTGAGCAGGTATTACCTTCTTACGTCCTACCGAGGTAAGAGTAACGGCTCATTCCTTGAAAGATCCTGCCGTAAGCTAGTCAAAAGCAGGTTGGATTGTTTTTTAAAGGCACACACATAAGCCGATTATGTCTGGAAAGATGCTCACACATACTCGAGTGATACTGAGATTTTGTGGTATACGTTTAATGTTGCACTTTTCTCGTGAAAAAGGCTTTTAAACATTGTTTCAAAACAAAAAACACCTTTTCCTGGCAGTGAACACAACTCTTTAGTCCTGCCCAAATTTTACGCCGTTTAACCTTGCTGTCCCAGAACGACAATTTAGGGCAAACTCTCAGTGTTGAAATCCGATATTTACAACTCTGATCCGGCAACCTTTTCGTGCAAAACGGTCATCCCGAAGGACTATCGCGGGTTTAGCATTTTTGGGCTAAATTCTATTTTTAGTGCCGAGTGCCTCCGCGGCCCTCAGTACTTAAAGGATCGGGTCACTGCAGGCTCAATAATTGTGTTGAGCCAGGACGGAGAAAGGTCCTTCGGAGAATATTGTTGCGACAGCATTCCCTGCGAAATGCACCCAAATAGTGACGCCAAATTCTGTGGCAGTTTTATTCTAAGGCTTATATCGCCGTAAGCCTTTTTACCAATTGGACAGTTCGTTAAAATTGAAAAGCGATTACCAAAATTATTAACAGTAAAAAGAGCTCTGGAAGATTGACAGTTTGATTTCCTATTTTTGCATGTATTTTTTTTTCGTCAATTTATGTGGATAAGTGGAATCACACATACACAGAAAAAAATCAATTCCCGTAAACGTGAATTAAGTTCACGAATGTGAGATCCACGAAGGAATTTATTCATGAGTATGGTGCATTTGCACCATAAACGTGAATATATTCCTTCGTGGTTCTCATAATCGTGAACTGACTTCACGGTTTCGAGAATTGATTTTTTTCTGTGTAGAAAAATGTAAATTCACACATTTTTCGAGGCAATATTCCACATTCACTGTAATGTTTTGTACTGTGTAGAATGAAAGCGTATATTCAACATTTTGCTTGTTTCGGAATTTTTGCTTTAATTTTTTTTAAATGAGCAAAAAATCCGATGGTTAAATCGCATGCAAAAGCATGCACATCACCTTCGTGCGAAAAAGCATGTAATATTGTATGAGAAAACGTGTACAAAAAAGTATGTAAGAATAAATAAAAATAGATTTTGCACACCCAAAAACAATCACAATCTGGTGAGAGTTATCTCCAGATTACCAAGTCGGCTATCTCACCGTCTTATTAAAGCTTTTTTCAACGCCAATATAGCAATAGGTTTCTCGTACGTTGTATACTGTATAAACTGTAATACGGTGTATGAGAAACATATAGCTACATCGGTATTGATACAGACAATTTCAAAGCGGCGAGATAGCCGAGAGGGCTGGGGCGCGGACTTGGTAATCTGGAGATGACGCTCACCGAATTGATGTTATTTATGGGGTGTGCGAAATTTTTTTTCTTGCGTACATGCTTTTTGTGTACACGTTTTCTCATGCAACATTACATGCTTTTGCTCACAAAGGTGATGGGCATGCTTTTCATGCGATTTTACACGGATTTTTTTACTGTGTACATAATTAAGATACACCATAATAAAATCTTCACATTTGGTGTGAGCAGTATATGCTGATTGTTATTATTTTGGTCCTAAAACATTTACAAAAAATGTCAGACCTGTGAAATTTTCGTGAATTTTATGAATAATTGAAAATCATTAAGTTTATGCAATTATTACAGCAATTATTATGTTATTTATAACAAAAAATTTCATGTTCCATAAACCATTGAGAAAAATGTTGTTAAAAACATATTGTGAAAGCATTTTTAACAACCAAAACATGCATTCGATGAAACGACATTTGGTGAAATGTACCAGTTCCAGAATAATTTAATAAAAAAAAGTATGAGAACGAGAATCAATCCCATGCTCTTTGAGTGCCAATCTTGGTGCCTACCTTTCTGCCAACGTGGCTCTATAAATATGAGGAAAAGAAAGCTCTACACTCCTGGTCTTATGAAATATTTCGATTTTCTTAGGCAAACATCCCTCGTTTGAGTGTGGAATCTTTTTTGCTGTCGAAATTTGGAAGGGAATCTTTTTTCGTACTCCATGGCATTGAGCGCACTCCTACATTTCGTTGGGACTAATTAAATTCGAACAGGAGGGGGAGTGGGGACAAAAATGTCCTTACTCTGGCGCAAATACCATGGTGACGTTCCTGGGGCTGTGCCAAACGGCCATGACACTAAATTTGAACCTGCGGGACTGGCGGGAGGGCCTCCAAATGGAATTTTAAAAATCTCGTTCCCGTCACCGTCGTCGCACCGCCGAGGATCGTGGCGGTCAAATAAAAAAACGTAAAATCCTCGTAAAGTTGCGGCGCTTATGGACCCATCTCTAATAAAGACCCTGCTCGACGTGAATGGACGAGCCTTTCCGGAGGTGTTTTCCACACTTTTAGGTTCACAGATGTGGGTAAATTTGCATGCGAGTTAGGACTCGTTGGAGCCCTCGGTTAACCTGGGAGCTTTCTGTGTACAATTTTTATGAACTTTTCCCCTGCTCCAGCAGTAGCAGCAGCAGTGGCCACCAGTTCTTGTTTGCCGATGGAATTAAACTCCAAGAAAGGTGGAGTAAATTCTAGCAGGAAAAAAAATCAACCCTAGGATTACTATTTACCCATGGTGGGTGGTCCTCAGGTGAGACCAGCTCCAAGCCTCGATGAAATTGCATGATTTTTTCTACCCGGGATTTTCGCCTCTAATCCTTTCACCTTCCCGGGGTTCTGTTTTCATCCCACAGGAGGGCAATGTTTGGAAAGCTGTCGGGAAAAATTTACGCCTCTGTTTACCCTTCGTTCCAGGATTTTATTTGTCACTTTGTATCGTAGGTTCTCGAAACGTCCGGGGGAATGTTTTTCCTCATCGAGTCGGGCCGGAACCGTGTCGAAACTTTTCAACGAGTAAACAATACGATGAACTCTGTGTGAAATGTGATTGCCATCGACGGAAAAGGTTTGGAAAGTGTCCTCCGTGAGCGAAAAGAAAAGTGGGAAAAATCAATTTGATAATTGAAAATTGGTTCTGCTCACAAAACACTTACGGACGGGGGAAAAGTTTTGCTCTAGGTAAAATATTGCACTGCTGCGGTTAAAACTTTTCTCATTTTGCTGCGGGGAGGATGTTTTTTCCGGGTTGACGTGATGAGTTTCGCTTTTTGGTTACCTTTGCCAGGTTTGATAGCTTTGGAAACTTAAGTCTGTTTCAAACGGAAAATTCAATTTAAGTGTTTTCCAAACACAAATTTCATAAGTTTCTACTTTTTGTGATATAAATTATTCAAAAATATATTTACACAATTTAATTTTAATACCCGTTCAAGTTTTTCAACCAATCCAACAAAGTTCAAACATCAGAACAATCCCATCACACTTAATTGAGTCAGTTCCCGCGAAACTGTTGATTATGCCCATCAGTCTCGTTAAATTTTTGACCATGGCCCCAGCCAAAGTCGTAGACCCGCGGCGGCATTTTTCACGGCTTCCAAGAAGCAATCAAATTGTAGCAGCGCAGAGTACTCTCCCCAAACGAATTCGTAATTAAGTGGTACAACCGGCGACCGTCGACGCCAGAAGGCATTCCAATTCGCGCGTCCCCGGCAGAGTTTAATAGCACGTAGGCATTACATATTTATGATTCTTGGTGCACGCGTAGAATTACTGTCGCACAACCGAACTATCTCTATGCGATCGTTATCCCCTGGGATAGTAACTGCTTTGCATATAACAACCGAATTCAAAATTTATTTTGCTTCAACGGCTGTTGCACTAGAGGTTGGTACTGCTCGCGATTTGCTTTCACTCACTCCCACAAGAGTAAATCAGATGCTAGAACGGAAGTTGGTTGATTCGTAGAATAGGTTGTTTCATCGAAACCAACACTATTTTCTCGCAGACAAATAAATTGATGTTTTCGGTGAAATGGCCACTCAATGAAAAACTTTTTGACGAAATAATTGTTCGTGAACTATCCTTTAAAGTTGAATTAATTGGAACCAGTTTTGGTTATAGGACAATTCGATTAAACGGCCTTTCGTTGAAAATATTGATTCTGTAAAACGGTTGTGAAGTTTATTTTTCAGCAAGAAATAAACCTAATTAAACAGTTTTCGATGAAATGACACTTTTTCGGCAAAATGGCCAATTCTCTTTGGTTGGCTTATAAATTACGTTCGTGTCAGAGTGTGGTTGAAATTTACCCGTCTGACAACCAGAAAGCTAGTTTCGCAGAGATCCCCCGCCCTCGTCCGAAATGTGTGCCACTGTAGAAGATTCCCAATTTTCCGCTGTCATTCCTGGTTTGAGAACGAGCCGTTCGTGCTCTGCGATATCTCAACCTAAAGGAGAGCTCAAAAATTGCCGTCATCGCCTTCCAAACAGCGATATCGTCGCTGGTTAACTGACTGCTATCCGAATTTTCGCACAGGCCAATTTCCCTCATCGCTGGGGACAATTGGAAACTGTGAAGTCGGGGGGAACCCCAACGGAGTTCCTCCCATTTCGCCGAAAACGACTCTCCTTTTCAACAAACATAGAACCAGCACACACACACACACACACACAAAAACTATGTCGACAGATCTGCAATTCCGCTGCAGTCACGAAAGCCCTGTCACCAGAGAGTTCAGCGCCACTTCGGCCGGGTTTCTCGTTCTCATTCCCAGGGAACCGCGCCGTTGGTCGTGCCGACACGCAGTATAGATAGAACCGCCACGGAAAGTTGGTTCAATTTGGCGAAAGATGGGGCAGCAAACAATTGCCAAAAGTTGGCACGCCGAATGAAATTAAATTCTCAACCCAAAGGCAGTGGGAATCAAAACGCAGGGTCGTCTCGGCGTTGGCAGTTTTCGGAAAGATGCGGGTTATTGCGCAGGGAATGACCCTTGGCATTGAGTTTGCAAAAAAAAAAAAACATTTTTTTTTTAGAAAATGAGAAGGAAGTTGTATTGGCCATCCAACACCTATGGATAACACAACTGGATATTTTGTAGGATTTACAAAATTGAATTTTGTTGGATTCCCTGCCAATATATTAAATTATGATTCTCGGGTATAAATGCTATGAAATCATCTTAAGCAACCATGCGCATCCCCTTAATTTTCTAAACCCATAGTTAAAAATGGGTGCCCATGATTGCTTAGGATTCTATAGCCTTTTTTATTGGCAGGGAATTCTCTAAAATTCAATTCTGTAGATTTAAGCGTGTTCAAGGAGCCCAAAACTTTCATACCTTAACGACACTGAAGCGTTTACTGACATAAACATCGAAAATGTCGAGTTGTGTCATTCTTCAGTAGAGTAGAGTGGGGCAAAGGTACGCACCTAATGACCATCACTCTGCCACTGGTGATCATTCAATATTTCAGAATCAGCTTATTTGCCGAAAGGTACCCCTATTACTTGCCTTCAAAACGTAGTACTAGGATTTACCACAAATCACTTGTATCACTAGAACCAGACAATTGCCCTTAAAATATTAAGTGCGTACAAAATCAAAAATCAAATTATTCGCTCTACAGCATTGCCTTGGCGTTCTCGATTGCGAGATTCCTACTCGAAACTAAGTGTTTGTAGGATTGATTGTTGAGGCAATTGCAAACCTCTTTTTACACCTTAGCTTCCATCCACCCCGGGATTCGAACTGACGACCTTTGGACTGTGAGTCCAACTGCCGCCTACCAGCGGCTCCACCGAGACAGGTCCCAGGGAGACGACTCCTACACCTGGATTGAGCTATCGACCTAACCTTTTAGGTTAGACCGGGCTAACATTTACTTCCCCGTCCGACGGAAGGCGTGGTCAGACAAATCTCGTCTCGAAAAATGCCACCGGGACCGTCTGGGATCGAACCCAAGCCGACTGGATGAGAGGCAACCACGCTTACCCCTACAACATGGTCCCGGATAAGCGTACCTTTGCCCCATAAACGGGCAAACGTATTTTTAGCTTATTTTATGTGTAAAAACTAATTTTTCATCTAGTTTTTAATAGGGGGTCGTTTTGTACCCCAAATAAAGATAATGTTATGGTACACTGAGTTACTTGAACAAAGTAGTACTTATATAACTTATGTTTAATTTTTAGGGTTAAAAACCATTCTATTTTTGCATAAGTTTTGTTTTTTGATCCGATTTTGGCAGAAATACTATTTTTTAATGGTTTGAATCATTACTATCAAAAATTAAAATCATCAAATAAGTCTGAATGTGTTTTATACAAAAATGAATGAAAATTTTAGTGCGTACCTTTGCCCCACAAATTTCTTTTTGGGAAAACAGATGGTCTCAAAAATTCTTTAATGATTAGAAAGGTGATTGGCCAAGCTAAACACTAATTTAATGGTTTCAAAAACTTCGTGAACCTGAAGTTTTGTAAACCTTATTTTGTAAATTTCAAATATTAGATCAAAATGGTCAAAATGTGATTTTTCTTAATAAGTTACTCAAACTTCAATTTTTCACTTCATTTTTGTAAACGGATAAAATTTACCTTAAAACAAGTCGAAAACCTGAATATGAGCTATTCAGTTAAAACATAAGTATCAAAAAAAAATCGGAACGTACCTTTGCCCCGTGCGTACTTTTGCCCCGTATTAATCTACTTTGACGTTCAATTACAGGTTCTCAGTAAAAAAGTTTTATTTAAGGTTGAAAATTGATGGTTGAATATTTCTACTTTTTGTGTAATTTTACATATACAACCATGTGAAATTCCACAGAAAATGACGGTATTTTATCAAATCCTGATGTAAAATTTCTTGCATCAGGATTTTCATTGATTTCAATTAAATTTCACTCATAACACGTTATTTTGCACGTAAAGAGGGAAGGTACAATCTTAAAAAGGTAATCAAGCCTTAAATTAAAAAAAAGGTGCAGGTGGTTATGTTACACATGACCAGTATGACAAAGAACTTAGCAGAAAAGCTTTTAAAATTAAGTAATTTTGTTGAATTATGCGAAATGATTGATGATTGCGAAATGCGAAATGATTGAAATGATTTCCCAGGGTTGACCAAGCGGGCTTATATTGGCTTAGAATGGAGACGGATGTCCCGCCCCTTTGCGCCGGTTATCCCATTCCTACGTCATTCGCTTTTTGATGCACTGGTGGGAATGGGAAGTCGTAAAGGCAGCATTTTTGCCAACGATTTTCATTCCATCGTCATCGTTCGAACCGACAACATCGTAGCAGCAGCAGCAGCAGCGGAAAAAAATCAACGACTGGAGGAAATCAAGAGCGAGCTCCGAGAAGAAGAAACACGCCAGCGTGTGCGTGAAATTGCTGCCAAAACGACGTCGAAGGAGAAAAACAAGGCCTACTTGGATGGACGCTCGAGAAGATGGCCACAAAAATCAACTTCTGCTGCAATTTAACAAAATGGCGCTTTTCAGCGCCAACGAAAAATTCACGAAAGAGTTATTGTTTCAAATGATTCATGCACTGCTTTTGGTGCAGTTTTAAAGCTTTTGACGCTTGGCGTTTAAATTAATTTAAATATTTCCTCCAAAATTTTCATTTTAAAATAATTTAACGAATATTAGCAATTTTCGCTTGCAAGTGTCCACGGTCAATCGATCGCAGTTGGCCTTGAACAAGCAAGCGCGTGCTTTGACCCACGCAAAAAATCTTTCCGCTCTCTGATTGGCTGTTTTGTTTTGCCGTGGAGTCGTGAAGGCAGCATTTTTGCCAACGATTTTCATTCCATCGTCATCGTTCGAACCGACAACATCGTAGCAGCAGCAGCAGCAGCGGAAAAAAATCAACGACTGGAGGAAATCAAGAGCGAGCTCCGAGAAGAAGAAACACGCCAGCGTGTGCGTGAAATTGCTGCCAAAACGACGTCGAAGGAGAAAAACAAGGCCGACTTGGATGGACGCTCGAGAAGATGGCCACAAAAATCAACTTCTGCTGCAATTTAACAAAATGGCGCTTTTCAGCGCCAACGAAAAATTCACGAAAGAGTTATTGTTTCAAATGATTCATGCACTGCTTTTGGTGCAGTTTTAAAGCTTTTGACGCTTGGCGTTTAAATTAATTTAAATATTTCCTCCAAAATTTTCATTTTAAAATAATTTAACGAATATTAGCAATTTTCGCTTGCAAGTGTCCACGGTCAATCGATCGCAGTTGGCCTTGAACAAGCAAGCGCGTGCTTTGACCCACGCAAAAAATCTTTCCGCTCTCTGATTGGCTGTTTTGTTTTGCCGTGGAGTCGTGAAGGCAGCATTTTTGCCAACGATTTTCATTCCATCGTCATCGTTCGAACCGACAACATCGTAGCAGCAGCAGCAGCAGCAGCGGAAAAAAATCAACGACTGGAGGAAATCAAGAGCGAGCTCCGAGAAGAAGAAACACGCCAGCGTGTGCGTGAAATTGCTGCCAAAACGACGTCGAAGGAGAAAAACAAGGCCGACTTGGATGGACGCTCGAGAAGATGGCCACAAAAATCAACTTCTGCTGCAATTTAACAAAATGGCGCTTTTCAGCGCCAACGAAAAATTCACGAAAGAGTTATTGTTTCAAATGATTCATGCACTGCTTTTGGTGCAGTTTTAAAGCTTTTGACGCTTGGCGTTTAAATTAATTTAAATATTTCCTCCAAAATTTTCATTTTAAATTTTTTTTACGAATATTAGCAATTTTCGCTTGCATGTGTCCACGGTCAATCGACCGCAGTTGGCCTTGAACAAGCAAGCGCGTGCTTTGACCCACGCAAAAAATCTTTCCGCTCTCTGATTGGCTGTTTTGTTTTGCCGTGGAGTCGTGAAGGCAGCATTTTTGCCAACGATTTTCATTCCATCGTCATCGTTCGAACCGACAACATCGTAGCAGCAGCAGCAGCAGCAGCAGCAGCGGAAAAAATCAACGACTGGAGGAAATCAAGAGCGAGCTCCGAGAAGAAGAGCGCGTGCGTGAAATTGCTGCCAAAACGACGTCGAAGGAGAAAAACAAGGCCGACTTGGATGGACGCTCGAGAAGATGGCCACAAAAATCAACTTCTGCTGCAATTTAACAAAATGGCGCTTTTCAGCGCCAACGAAAAATTCACGAAAGAGTTATTGTTTCAAATGATTCATGCACTGCTTTTGGTGCAGTTTTAAAGCTTTTGACGCTTGGCGTTTAAATTAATTTAAATATTTCCTCCAAAATTTTCATTTTAAAATAATTTAACGAATATTAACAATTTTCGCTTGCAAGTGTCCACGGTCAATCGATCGCAGTTGGCCTTGGCCACGCAAAAAATCTTTCCGCTCTCTGATTGGCTGTTTTGTTTTGCCGTGGAGTCGTGAAGGCAGCATTTTTGCCAACGATTTTCATTCCATCGTCATCGTTCGAACCGACAACATCGTAGCAGCAGCAGCAGCAGCGGAAAAAAAATCAACGACTGGAGGAAATCAAGAGCGAGCTCCGAGAAGAAGAAACACGCCAGCGTGTGCGTGAAATTGCTGCCAAAACGACGTCGAAGGAGAAAAACAAGGCCGACTTGGATGGACGCTCGAGAAGATGGCCACAAAAATCAACTTCTGCTGCAATTTAACAAAATGGCGCTTTTCAGCGCCAACCAAAAATTCACGAAAGAGTTATTGTTTCGAATGATTCATGCACTACTTTTGGTGCAGTTTTAAAGCTTTTGACGCTTGGCGTTTAAATTAATTTAAATATTTCCTCCAAAATTTTCATTTTAAAATAATTTAACGAATATTAACAATTTTCGCTTGCAAGTGTCCACGGTCAATCGATCGCAGTTGGCCTTGAACAAGCAAGCGCGTGCTTTGACCCACGCAAAAAATCTTTCCACTCTCTGATTGGCTGTTTTGTTTTGCCGTGGAGTCGTGAAGGCAGCATTTTTGCCAACGATTTTCATTCCATCGTCATCGTTCGAACCGACAACATCGTAGCAGCAGCAGCAGCAGCAGCGGAAAAAATCAACGACTGGAGGAAATCAAGAGCGAGCTCCGAGAAGAAGAGCGTGTGCGTGAAATTGCTGCCAAAACGACGTCGAAGGAGAAAAACAAGGCCGACTTGGATGGACGCTCGAGAAGATGGCCACAAAAATCAACTTCTGCTGCAATTTAACAAAATGGCGCTTTTCAGCGCCAACGAAAAATTCACGAAAGAGTTATTGTTTCGAATGATTCATGCACTGCTTTTGGTGCAGTTTTAAAGCTTTTGACGCTTGGCGTTTAAATTAATTAAAATATTTCCTCCAATATTTTCATTTTAAAAAAATTTAACGAATATTAGCAATTTTCGCTTGCAAGTGTCCACGGTCAATCGATCGCAGTTGGCCTTGATTAAGCAAGCGCGTGCTTCGACCTACGCAAAAAAAATTTCCACTCTCTGATTGGCTGTTTTGTTTTGCCGTGGAGTCGTGAAGGCAGCATTTTTGCCAACGATTTTCATTCCATCGTCATCGTTCGAACCGACAACATCGTAGCAGCAGCAGCAGCAGCGGAAAAAAAATCAACGACTGGAGGAAATCAAGAGCGAGCTCCGAGAAGAAGAAACACGCCAGCGTGTGCGTGAAATTGCTGCCAAAACGACGTCGAAGGAGAAAAACAAGGCCTACTTGGATGGACGCTCGAGAAGATGGTCACAAAAATCAACTTCTGCTGCAATTTAACAAAATGGCGCTTTTCAGCGCCAACGAAAAAATCACGAAAGAGTTATTGTTTCGAATGATTCATGCACTGCTTTTGGTGCAGTTTTAAAGCTTTTGACGCTTGGCGTTTAAATTAATTTAAATATTTCCTCCAAAATTTTCATTTAAAAAAAAATTAACGAATATTAGCAATTTTCGCTTGCAAGTGTCCACGGTCAATCGATCGCAGTTGGCCTTGAACAAGCAAGCGCGTGCTTCGACCTACGCAAAAAATTCTTTCCACTCTCTGATTGGCTGTTTTGTTTTGCCGTGGAGTCGTGAAGGCAGCATTTTTGCCAACGATTTTCATTCCATCGTCATCGTTCGAACCGACAACATCGTAGCAGCAGCAGCAGCAGCGGAAAAAAAATCAACGACTGGAGGAAATCAAGAGCGAGCTCCGAGAAGAAGAAACACGCCAGCGTGTGCGTGAAATTGCTGCCAAAACGACGTCGAAGGAGAAAAACAAGGCCGACTTGGATGGACGCTCGAGAAGATGGCCACAAAAATCAACTTCTGCTGCAATTTAACAAAATGGCGCTTTTCAGCGCCAACGAAAAATTCACGAAAGAGTTATTGTTTCGAATGATTCATGCACTGCTTTTGGTGCAGTTTTAAAGCTTTTGACGCTTGGCGTTTAAATTAATTTAAATATTTCCTCCAATATCTTCATTTTAAAAAAATTTAACGAATATTAACAATTTTCGCTTGCAAGTGTCCACGGTCAATCGATCGCAGTTGGCCTTGAACAAGCAAGCGCGTGCTTTGACCCACGCAAAAAATCTTTCCGCTCTCTGATTGGCTGTTTTGTTTTGCCGTGGAGTCGTGAAGGCAGCATTTTTGCCAACGATTTTCATTCCATCGTCATCGTTCGAACCGACAACATCGTAGCAGCAGCAGCAGCAGCGGAAAAAAAATCAACGACTGGAGGAAATCAAGAGCGAGCTCCGAGAAGAAGAAACACGCCAGCGTGTGCGTGAAATTGCTGCCAAAACGACGTCGAAGGAGAAAAACAAGGCCGACTTGGATGGACGCTCGAGAAGATGGCCACAAAAATCAACTTCTGCTGCAATTTAACAAAATGGCGCTTTTCAGCGCCAACGAAAAATTCACGAAAGAGTTATTGTTTCAAATGATTCATGCACTGCTTTTGGTGCAGTTTTAAAGCTTTTGACGCTTGGCGTTTAAATTAATTTAAATATTTCCTCCAAAATTTTCATTTTAAATTTTTTTTACGAATATTAGCAATTTTCGCTTGCATGTGTCCACGGTCAATCGACCGCAGTTGGCCTTGAACAAGCAAGCGCGTGCTTTGACCCACGCAAAAAATCTTTCCGCTCTCTGATTGGCTGTTTTGTTTTGCCGTGGAGTCGTGAAGGCAGCATTTTTGCCAACGATTTTCATTCCATCGTCATCGTTCGAACCGACAACATCGTAGCAGCAGCAGCAGCAGCAGCAGCAGCGGAAAAAATCAACGACTGGAGGAAATCAAGAGCGAGCTCCGAGAAGAAGAGCGCGTGCGTGAAATTGCTGCCAAAACGACGTCGAAGGAGAAAAACAAGGCCGACTTGGATGGACGCTCGAGAAGATGGCCACAAAAATCAACTTCTGCTGCAATTTAACAAAATGGCGCTTTTCAGCGCCAACGAAAAATTCACGAAAGAGTTATTGTTTCAAATGATTCATGCACTGCTTTTGGTGCAGTTTTAAAGCTTTTGACGCTTGGCGTTTAAATTAATTTAAATATTTCCTCCAAAATTTTCATTTTAAAATAATTTAACGAATATTAACAATTTTCGCTTGCAAGTGTCCACGGTCAATCGATCGCAGTTGGCCTTGGCCACGCAAAAAATCTTTCCGCTCTCTGATTGGCTGTTTTGTTTTGCCGTGGAGTCGTGAAGGCAGCATTTTTGCCAACGATTTTCATTCCATCGTCATCGTTCGAACCGACAACATCGTAGCAGCAGCAGCAGCAGCGGAAAAAAAATCAACGACTGGAGGAAATCAAGAGCGAGCTCCGAGAAGAAGAAACACGCCAGCGTGTGCGTGAAATTGCTGCCAAAACGACGTCGAAGGAGAAAAACAAGGCCGACTTGGATGGACGCTCGAGAAGATGGCCACAAAAATCAACTTCTGCTGCAATTTAACAAAATGGCGCTTTTCAGCGCCAACCAAAAATTCACGAAAGAGTTATTAGGTCTATTCCCGTACTTGCAGAATTGCAGAATTTCTGCAGCTTCTGCAGAATTCTGCAGCCAGCATAAGTCACTTTTTTGCAGTACGTTCCCGTACTTTTCAGCTTGCTCTCTTATCTCTCTCTTTTGCAGAAGTTCTGCAAGGAGAGAAGCGGCAAAAATTTTGCCTGGGTAGCGCGTTCCAGTACTTTTTTCTGCAACATTGTACACAGTTGAGTGGATTTACTCAAATTGGGTATTATTTTTTTTTATTATTTCAAAATATTAAAAAAAAAGGTTGACAAAAAAAGTAATTGAAAGAAGTATACCTCTAGGACTGGGACATTATTGTTTTATGCAGCACCATATTTTATTAAAAAAATCAAGGATGTATTAATTATTAAGTAACTAGAAATTAGATATGCTAAGGCAGAAATTAATATTAGAAACAACTCAAATTTTGTACATTAGGTAAACAATTTTACAAATGAGAGTGGCAGGTACGTTTAATAAATATGATAAAAAAAGACAAACAAAGGTTTTATATACAACCATAAATACATGTTTAATAGCAGAATGTTTAAAAGATTATTCAGGATAACATAAATAAATTATGACTGGATGCACGACTGGATGTCACATGAAAGAACAACGGTGACGAAGTAAAATTGACAAATAAAAATGATCACAAAATCAAAAATGAATTAAGCAATCTGGAAATTAACAAATCCATACTTAAAAATATGAAAGCTTTATAAACATTAAATCAGATATTTGAGAAATAAAAAAAAACTTAAAGAAATTATAATTTCAAATACAAGTAAAATTAAAAAAATCTGTAAACCAAAAATTTTAAAGCTGAAAAATAAATATAATAGGAACAGTCAAAATTTTCATTCTCTAAATTCTCTAAATTTGAATTTCTAACCTAAAATATGCCTTAAAAAATGTGTGTTTATTATGATTCAAGATGGCGTATAAACTAAACGTACGTAATTTTAAGAATTTGAGAATTTAAGAATCTAAGAATTTAAGAATGTAAGAATTTAAGAATTTAAGAATTTAAGAATTTAAGAATTTAAGAATTTAAGAATTTAAGAATTTAAGAATTTAAGAATTTAAGAATTTAAGAATTTAAGAATTTAAGAATTTAAGAATTTAAGAATTTAAGAATTTAAGAATTTAAGAATTTAAGAATTTAAGAATTTAAGAATTTAAGAATTTAAGAATTTAAGAATTTAAGAATTTAAGAATTTAAGAATTTAAGAATTTAAGAATTTAAGAATTTAAGAATTTAAGAATTTAAGAATTTAAGAATTTAAGAATTTAAGAATTTAAGAATTTAAGAATTTAAGAATTTAAGAATTTAAGAATTTAAGAATTTAAGAATTTAAGAATTTAAGAATTTAAGAATTTAAGAATTTAAGAATTTAAGAATTTAAGAATTTAAGAATTTAAGAATTTAAGAATTTAAGAATTTAAGAATTTAAGAATTTAAGAATTTAAGAATTTAAGAATTTAAGAATTTAAGAATTTAAAAATTTAAGAATTTTCATTTCGACAAATAACATATTTTTGGTTCATATAAGAATACAAGCTGGTAGCACCGTTAAAGGTTTAATTTATAATTTGCCAATTAAATTTACCTGTTATTTAACACACATATTTAGTATATTCCGAGGTATATTCAAAAACAATTGAAGATCAAAAATTATTCATAAACAAATATTTATTTGAAATTATTAAACTCAAAAGAAATGTGTCTTTTAAAAGTTTTTAAAAACAATTTGTTTTTATAGTACAATTTTTTGTTGGGGTACTAGCCGTGCTGTAATACTATGGCTTACGTTATCAATTTTTTATCAGGTAAAAATATAAACACTAAAAAAATCGCTATATCATTTGCATAAATGAACTAAGCCTGAAATCGTTTATATGAAAAATCGTTCTCAATAAAACCAGACATAAAAAAATAACTCAAATACATTTTTATTACAACTTATAATAAAATGCTTAATTTCACCCAACTTGCTGATTTCATGTAAGCGTGTAGTCAACATCCATCACACCAAATTGCAGTAACTTTTCAACAAGAAAGAGAAGAGAGAGCTTGCAGAAAAGTACGGGAACGGTTTTGCTGCAACTTCTACCTCTCTCACTGCAGAATTTCTGCCTGAGAGAAAAGTTACTTTTGTTGCAGAAAAGTACGGGAACGCTCTACTGCCGTTTTTGTGCAGAATTGCAGAATTCTGCAGTACGGGAATAGACCTATTGTTTCGAATGATTCATGCACTACTTTTGGTGCAGTTTTAAAGCTTTTGACGCTTGGCGTTTAAATTAATTTAAATATTTCCTCCAAAATTTTCATTTTAAAATAATTTAACGAATATTAACAATTTTCGCTTGCAAGTGTCCACGGTCAATCGATCGCAGTTGGCCTTGAACAAGCAAGCGCGTGCTTTGACCCACGCAAAAAATCTTTCCACTCTCTGATTGGCTGTTTTGTTTTGCCGTGGAGTCGTGAAGGCAGCATTTTTGCCAACGATTTTCATTCCATCGTCATCGTTCGAACCGACAACATCGTAGCAGCAGCAGCAGCAGCAGCGGAAAAAATCAACGACTGGAGGAAATCAAGAGCGAGCTCCGAGAAGAAGAGCGTGTGCGTGAAATTGCTGCCAAAACGACGTCGAAGGAGAAAAACAAGGCCGACTTGGATGGACGCTCGAGAAGATGGCCACAAAAATCAACTTCTGCTGCAATTTAACAAAATGGCGCTTTTCAGCGCCAACGAAAAATTCACGAAAGAGTTATTGTTTCGAATGATTCATGCACTGCTTTTGGTGCAGTTTTAAAGCTTTTGACGCTTGGCGTTTAAATTAATTAAAATATTTCCTCCAATATTTTCATTTTAAAAAAATTTAACGAATATTAGCAATTTTCGCTTGCAAGTGTCCACGGTCAATCGATCGCAGTTGGCCTTGATTAAGCAAGCGCGTGCTTCGACCTACGCAAAAAAAATTTCCACTCTCTGATTGGCTGTTTTGTTTTGCCGTGGAGTCGTGAAGGCAGCATTTTTGCCAACGATTTTCATTCCATCGTCATCGTTCGAACCGACAACATCGTAGCAGCAGCAGCAGCAGCGGAAAAAAAATCAACGACTGGAGGAAATCAAGAGCGAGCTCCGAGAAGAAGAAACACGCCAGCGTGTGCGTGAAATTGCTGCCAAAACGACGTCGAAGGAGAAAAACAAGGCCGACTTGGATGGACGCTCGAGAAGATGGCCACAAAAATCAACTTCTGCTGCAATTTAACAAAATGGCGCTTTTCAGCGCCAACGAAAAATTCACGAAAGAGTTATTGTTTCGAATGATTCATGCACTGCTTTTGGTGCAGTTTTAAAGCTTTTGACGCTTGGCGTTTAAATTAATTTAAATATTTCCTCCAATATCTTCATTTTAAAAAAATTTAACGAATATTAACAATTTTCGCTTGCAAGTGTCCACGGTCAATCGATCGCAGTTGGCCTTGAACAAGCAAGCGCGTGCTTTGACCCACGCAAAAAATCTTTCCGCTCTCTGATTGGCTGTTTTGTTTTGCCGTGGAGTCGTGAAGGCAGCATTTTTGCCAACGATTTTCATTCCATCGTCATCGTTCGAACCGACAACATCGTAGCAGCAGCAGCAGCAGCGGAAAAAAAATCAACGACTGGAGGAAATCAAGAGCGAGCTCCGAGAAGAAGAAACACGCCAGCGTGTGCGTGAAATTGCTGCCAAAACGACGTCGAAGGAGAAAAACAAGGCCGACTTGGATGGACGCTCGAGAAGATGGTCACAAAAATCAACTTCTGCTGCAATTTAACAAAATGGCGCTTTTCAGCGCCAACGAAAAAATCACGAAAGAGTTATTGTTTCGAATGATTCATGCACTACTTTTGGTGCAGTTTTAAAGCTTTTGACGCTTGGCGTTTAAATTAATTTAAATATTTCCTCCAAAATTTTCATTTTAAAAAAATTTAACGAATATTAGCAATTTTCGCTTGCAAGTGTCCACGGTCAATCGATCGCAGTTGGCCTTGAACAAGCAAGCGCGTGCTTCGACCTACGCAAAAAATTCTTTCCACTCTCTGATTGGCTGTTTTGTTTTGCCGTGGAGTCGTGAAGGCAGCATTTTTGCCAACGATTTTCATTCCATCGTCATCGTTCGAACCGACAACATCGTAGCAGCAGCAGCAGCAGCAGCAGCGGAAAAAAATCAACGACTGGAGGAAATCAAGAGCGAGCTCCGAGAAGAAGAAACACGCCAGCGTGTGCGTGAAATTGCTGCCAAAACGACGTCGAAGGAGAAAAACAAGGCCTACTTGGATGGACGCTCGAGAAGATGGTCACAAAAATCAACTTCTGCTGCAATTTAACAAAATGGCGCTTTTCAGCGCCAACGAAAAAATCACGAAAGAGTTATTGTTTCGAATGATTCATGCACTGCTTTTGGTGCAGTTTTAAAGCTTTTGACGCTTGGCGTTTAAATTAATTTAAATATTTCCTCCAAAATTTTCATTTTAAAAAAATTTAACGAATATTAGCAATTTTCGCTTGCAAGTGTCCACGGTCAATCGATCGCAGTTGGCCTTGAACAAGCAAGCGCGTGCTTCGACCTACGCAAAAAATTCTTTCCACTCTCTGATTGGCTGTTTTGTTTTGCCGTGGAGTCGTGAAGGCAGCATTTTTGCCAACGATTTTCATTCCATCGTCATCGTTCGAACCGACAACATCGTAGCAGCAGCAGCAGCAGCAGCAGCGGAAAAAAATCAACGACTGGAGGAAATCAAGAGCGAGCTCCGAGAAGAAGAGCGTGTGCGTGAAATTGCTGCCAAAACGACGTCGAAGGAGAAAAACAAGGCCGACTTGGATGGACGCTCGAGAAGATGGCCACAAAAATCAACTTCTGCTGCAATTTAACAAAATGGCGCTTTTCAGCACCAATGAAAAATTCACAAAAGAGTTATTGTTTCAAATGATTCATGCACTGCTTTTGGTGCAGTTTTAAAGCTTTTGACGCTTGGCGTTTAAATTAATTTAAATATTTCCTCCAAAATTTTCATTTTAAAATAATTTAACGAATATTAACAATTTTCGCTTGCAAGTGTCCACGGTCAATCGATCGCAGTTGGCCTTGAACAAGCAAGCGCGTGCTTTGACCCACGCAAAAAATCTTTCCGCTCTCTGATTGGCTGTTTTGTTTTGCCGTGGAGTCGTGAAGGCAGCATTTTTGCCAACGATTTTCATTCCATCGTCATCGTCAACGATCGCAGTTGAGCCTTGAACAATTGCTCAAAATCATATGGTTCGGTAAATGTCCTCCCGGGAGAACCTCCCTAAGGGTACCGGCCACTCCAGGTTGTGGCCAATACTGTCAAAATGGTATTTTTCATAACCAGTATTTAAAAACATGAATTTTGATACCCATATTGCCAAAAATCGTATGGTTCGCTTAATGTCCTCCCGAGAGAACCTCCCTGAGGGCACCAGCCACTCCAGGTTGTGGCCAATACTGTCAAAATGGCCATTTTCATTACCAGTATTGAAAACCAAGAAGTTTGATACCCATATTGCCCAAAATCGTATGGTTCTGTTAATGTCCTCCCGGGAGAACCTCCCTGAGGGCACCGGCCACTCCAGGTTGTGGCCAATACTGTCAAAATGGCCATTTTCATCACCAGTATCAAAATCCAAGAAGTTTGATACCCATATTGTCCCCTCTCGTATGGCCTTCCATCGGAACACCCCTGAGGGTTCTGGCCACTCCGGGTCTTGTGGCCAGAATATTCCGGCTGGCCTGCCTCCGCTTGGGCTGCTCCTTGCTCCAGGCCAGCTGCTTTTCGGCCAACTGCTTCTGGGCCTCCAGGCCATCTGCTTCCAGGTCCAGGTTGTTGTTTACTCCTCGGCGTCCAACGATAGAATGATTTCCCTAGGCTGATCGAGTGGGGTTTATATTGGCTCGAAAATTCCACGCAACAGTGCCTTGTTGCGTTGCAGACCCCTTCCCCAGTACCAAGCATGCAACATTTTCGTAACGCGCGACATTTTTCGTTTTTCTGGATTGACACCTCACCAGAATAGAGCCCTTAGGACAAAGTTCTTTGTCAAAATATATATATATATATATATATATTTTAGAGTTTGTATTTGTAAAAATCGTTTAAAACATTTAAACACATAAAAATCTCACTTTTTCAATATGATCCTGCAAGTCAACAAGTAGGGGCAGGGGGGCAGAATGGCCCGCCTAAGTAAAATGCGCCAACAACCATAGAAAAACATACAAATTTATGAATTCAGTGTAGTAGGCTTCCCTTGAATGTTGTATACTTGGTTGATGAAAATTTTTAGCTTAAAACTATTTATTATGCAATTTAAAAAAATGTTTTTCGACTACTTTTCCGAGGTGTGGGGCAGAATGGGTCACCTTCTAAGCAAGCCATTTTGTCTAATAAAACTTTGAAGGGAGATAATAAATGATATAAGGGACCTGTCTAACATAGTTTCCATGAAGTTAGACCACTCTTATGAAAATAGTCACTTACCAAAACAAACATTTTTGAAAATAGTTTTAATATGTTGAAATAAGACTCTTTTTTTTACAAATAAGCATCAAAACAACTAAAAAATCAACTAATGTTGCATTAAACGTGATTTGTGAACCAACCAGGAGCGACATAATCCATTTAACCAATATTTCATATCTTTTGATTGTTTTTTAAGGCAGGAAAATGGTGGTCCAGTCTGCCCCAAGTGGATTTCAATTTAACACTTCCACCACCAAGCCTCTAAATGATTCGAAGGTTCCGTTGTTGTTTGATTACCTTCGTAATAGCTCCTAATCTAACTTTTGAGAAAGCTTATTTAAGGGGTTACATACAAACAAAAAAATATTTCCGAATGTTACGTCAGTTTTTGATTTTTGTAATTTTTCAAAAATCGAAATTTCAAAATCGGGCTTCGTCATGCACACGGGATATGCCTTGAGAGTTCTCACTTCAAATTTCAGCCAATTTGGTTCATCCAATCTCGAGATATCGTGGCACCCGTAAATCAACTCGGTGTTTCGAGAAAAACGCTCACAAAGTTTGACAGTTCGCTTTGCGCATGGCAAAACATAAAACTTAAATCGTTTTCTACTCATAATTCGAAAAATACAATAAATTCAATCTTCGTTTTCGGTGTGGTGATGTTATTTGACGTCCTTTATAAGACCTTTACCTTACAGTTGGTCTAAATCCATTCTGAAGCCCAAAAGGATGGTCCATTCTGCCCCCCTGCCCCTATTCAATTTTGAAGTGATAAGCCAAAGGTTTTCTAGAATCCATGCACAGGAAACGATTCATTGCACGCGTTATTTGCGCTGCGTTCGCGAGAGAACATTTGAATGTTCGTTGATTGGTGCGATTTATGCTAGCCGGGTTTGCTCTTAGCATTACTGGTTGGATTGGTTTAAGCGCAAATTGCTTTTCTGTTGGAAACAGGAAACAAAAAGAGAATTTCGGGCTATCGAGTAGAGTTTGGCAACATTTTTTCCAATCAACAAAATTAACATTTAATAAATATTTCGTCTTATAATCAACTCTGTTTGTAGAAATCTTCCAAAAGCTTCTATTTGTCTCTAAACAAGCCCAAATCCCGACAGCCATTTATTTCACCCACCACAAAAGCGTAGGAGAAAACGGAAAGCTCTGATTTCAATCTCGTTCAGCAAGCCTCCAGTTGATTTCGCCCATGTCCTCTCCACTGCTGATGGATCGTTAAAGTGCGTAGGATGATTTCTCGCTTAAACTTGAACTGCGGTTGCGGCATGAATTATAAACAGCCGTAAAACCGCAGCAGCAGCAGCTGTTTGTATCACCGTCAAATAGACAAAGTTGTGGTCCTCCGTGGGTCGTCCATCGCGGACGTCACTCACACCGCGGTTGGCATTGAGCGGAGTTCGGTTATGGTAAGGTCCAGTTTGGTGTTTGTGTGGTGGCAATTTGCAAGACTGTTTTGATAAACATAGTTTTACGATACGGTTAACATGTGAACGGCCGTGGTGGACTAAATCTGAAGTCACTTAACATAAAAGTCGCAGATTGCTGGTGGCCAAGGTATACGAGCACTAGGATTATGTCAGACAATTATTCTCTATTGAAAAAGCACTGAGATCTTACTCAAAGATTGGTTTCGGCGTAATTGCCGAAAATTCAAAATAGTTTAAAAATCTCAAGTGACACTTCGTCGGACCAAGAGTCCGAAATGCAATTTTTTTTTCACTGGAAGTTAACCGCAAAAACCCAAGCACTTTTCTTTGATTTAATTTTTCGCCTTCTCTATCTCGATTCGTTTGGTTGTTTCGGACATCAAAATTGACGAAAACAGTTCATTAGCATATTTTTCCGGGGACCCTCGGAGAGAATCAGAGCAGCAGTAACGTGATACCACAGAGGGAGGCTCGGTTCGGTTCCATTCACTCGGATTGGTACGTAATTAAATTGGAATGCAAATTACGGGGACCCTCGGGCCTGTGATTTCAATTACAAGTTGGTGGAGTTGTCCAGTAACTGGTGGCAGTCGGGTAGCAAAGTTTGCGAGAATGGTTTGTTTTAAGACACTGAGTTGGCAAAAGGAAATTCAAATTGGCAGACGGTTGAAATCGAATGAGTTTTTTTTGCACTTTTTCTATCTTGTTCAGAAGTAGAATCCAAAGTTTCCCAAATCCCCGGAATTTGTCCCAACATCCGAGAATCCCCAGAACTAATTGCTCTTCTGTGTCACTTGCTTATCACCACCAAACACTTGCGAAAACCCCGAACACTCCGTGTCGCCAAATCGAATTAACTGCGAAAAGAAGCTGCTCCAAGATCCAAACAAAAACTCCAGCTTCCTTGGAATTTGTTGATAAACTTTGTACGTAACATCTCATTCCAGAAGGGCGGTGGTAAATTCCTGTCCCTTGGACAACACGGCAGGGGTCACGTGTCGTCGCGCACCGTTTTGGCCCCGGAGGGAACGGGATTCTTCCGTCTAATGAAAAAAGTAAAGAGTGCTCTCTCTTAGGACGCTTGTTTTCCAACCTTAGGACTCACGTCAGCTTTCCTCCGGATGAGGGGGAGGGAACCAAGTATATTTTTCTATATTTCCTGGGTGGTTCGTTCCGTTCTAGAATGGAGCGACACTGCTGCTGTGTTGAGACAAGTAGCACTTCTGTTTTTGTCAAATGATGGTACTTGGAAGATCGTAGAGGTGAAACGACGATGGTTCATTTTGTCGGGAGTTGGCCTCTTTGAGAAAGTTGAATGAGTTGTGAAAGGCAGTGATGCCAATGCAATGCATTTTGAAAGCGTTACTTAATCTACCTATGCATTTCTGTCTTTCTCAATTTAATATAACTTTTTTTTAATATCGATAATACTTGACAGTGTTCCCAGATTACGCCTTCCTTGGTTGGGAAGGTGTACTGAGCTTTAATTTGACAATATTATTAAGTACTGATAATGTTGGCTAGGGTTGCCAGTTCCGTTTTTTTCTCGAATGTTGAAATTTCTTACAAAAACGTTCCTGTTATGAAACTTTTGAACAAAAGTGAAGTTTTTTTAATCTTCAATATTGAAGATTTTTGTCGGATTACAACATTGATCCTTCGTTCATGTCGAACAGTTACCTTCCTGATATCTTCCGAAAGGTGTATTACTAAACGCAACCTTTCAGGGATCCAACTAACAAGTTTTCCCCTAATGCTAAAGTTTGTGAAGCACTATGGGTGGGGAGGACGAGACGATGAAAAAGAATTTGCTGCCAAAATCAAGATTGCAACTTTCTCTCCGGAAAGCGGCCAAGAGAATACAGGTCCTTGTGCCTGTTGAAACTTTTTGCCTCTCGTCGTCGTCCCCGGAACGTGTGGAATCCTGTGCAAATGCCATCACAGGTCAGAACCAATTCGAAAAGTTTGCACTTACAAGAACGAATGACTGTGGGTGGTACGGTGAGTTGGGGATTTGGTGACTTCTTTTGGAAAATGAGCATCAAGAATGCTCTCAAGTTGGCCCATAGATTCCTATTGGGAAGTCCTTTGCTACACGCAACAGCAGACGTATAATTCAATTACAGCCCATTGTGAGAGTTCGATCCCCCGGATCCGACGCTGTGTAAAAGGATCGTTTTTCTTTGTTTCAAGTGCCAAATTAGCAAAAGCGTCCGCCTCCATTAGAGGGCGTAAATTATTACCTGGTTAACGGTGGTTGGGGTAAAATGGCAAAAATTGTTGGAATTCCTGCCGAAATGTTCAACTCTTCTGATCGGCCCTCGCCGGAGCTCGCTGAATATTCAGCGAGTTGACGATTAGCCAAGAAGTATAAGAGTGAAAACCCGTAAAAAAAGCTTCAAGTGGAAAGGGGGGAAAACACTCATAATACAAACATTTGCATTCATTTTCCACGTTTCATCGCCAAATGCCGACACCACCGTTGGTCGTCACCGCCAGGGCTAAGGATTGTGAGAGGGAAAATTGTCTTTTATGAAAACCGTTTCGGCGAAATAAAATTACTCCCCTCGCATTTTCCAGAACCCAACCTCAACAGTGTCGACAAGGCACGGTTCGGTTGACTTTGGGGGTGGCGCTCCACAACGTGTAATTTTGGTGGAAAACGTCGAACACATACATTCAACTTACAACACGTACAACGTATGGTGTATATCTGGGTTGGTAAGTGTGTTACATAGCGTTCTTAGCGTGAAATTAACATAATAATAATAACAATAACATTAAGCATCACGAGCCCGACAGAAGTGAACCGCTCATATAGAATTTTCCGTTACATGGGAAAATCGTGTTGGGAAATTTCGGGTCGAAGGATATG
Organism: Culex pipiens pallens; assembly: GCF_016801865.2. Lineage (NCBI taxonomy): Eukaryota > Metazoa > Arthropoda > Insecta > Diptera > Culicidae > Culex > Culex pipiens. The sequence continues at coordinate 59,702,687 of NC_068939.1, read as the reverse complement.
AACAGTGGGCTGCAATCCGGAAAACTCGACTGGTGTGGTTTTTGGAAACGATGTCGTTGAACCGTGATAGAACATCGGATTTGAGGTCCTTTTTTTGGTTCAGACTCAGTTTGAGCTACAACCAAAACAAAGCTCGCTTTCGTTTTTCTTGCATTTTAATCATCCGTTGGTAACTGAATCAGGAGAGAGTGTTTCCCATTCTTATCGTATGGTAATTCAAATTGATTTTATCGGCTTATTGACTTGTACCCAATATCGATAACAATTGATGACGCACTTCCTCGTCCCAGTTCAAGCTTATTATTAGCCTCGGGGAGCGGCTTCTCAGCAAGCTCCAACCGTGGAGTCCCCACTTCTCTGCGTTATAACGATAATTAAATCGCCCATTGAAGTATCGACAAACTGTGCATAATCGTGCAAACGTGTCCCGAATACCCTATCAAATGTCAACGTTTTACCTCCTTTTTTGGGTCCGCAGGACGAAAGAAGGTCGTGATTCTAATAAGCGAAAGTGGTGATTAAATTTATCACAACTCCTATGCCAATATTACTTGGGGGTCCTCTAACTAAGTCGGCAGCAGGTCATAATCGATCGACGTGGCGAAATGAAATCACGACAGCCGTTAATGTTGTCGTAATTATTAAGAGCGAGTCCACGAACAGGGCATACCCCTTTGTATGGGACGTCGTTTGGACCTCACCAATCTGCCTGAAATTTTCAGGGGTTGTTTGTACATATGAAACTAGCATCTGGCCAAAATATGAGCACTCTAGGTCAACGGGAAGTGGGGCAAATCGGGACACAAAGTTTGAAGGTTCAAAAACGTCAAAAATCGTAAAAAGGCTGTAACTTGGGCAAAATTCAATTTAATTTCAAAATTCAAAATGCATCTGAAAGGGCTTAAAAAATGCAACAAAATGCAGGATAGAGCACCCCGATTGGTTAAATCTAAAGGGAGTTATTGACATTTTAGTGAAAAAATAGCACAATTTTCAAACTCAAATAAAAAAGTGTTCCATCCAGATATCAACTCGGTTCGACCTGCAGCTTGTAGGGGACATCTGGGACTACCATCTGAAACTGAGAACGCTTTGGGTAAGGCAGTTAAACATATTAAATAGATACTTTTACTTTTAGTGAATTTTTTGGATGTAAATTTTTGCTCGGGGGACCCCTTAGATCCTATTTTCTGATGATAATTTTATCATATTCGTGTTCCTGAGACAATTTCACAATAGAAACATGCATAAAAATGTTTATTTTCATCCATTTTAACCCTTTAAAAAATGAAAGTTAAAAAAAATTGAGATGCTGCTTTTTTTCTGGTGTCATCTAGTATCCTTGGAAACGAACTTGAATTTCAATAAATGTGAATCGAAGATTTTTTTTAACTTTCATTTTTTAAAGGGTTAAAATGGATGAAAACAAACATTTTTATGCATGTTTCTATTGTGAAATTGTCTCAGGAACACGAATATGATAAAATTATCATCAGAAAATGGGATCTAAGGGGTCTCCCGAGCAAAAATTTACAACCAAAAAATTCACTAAAAGTAAAAGTGTCTATTTAATATGTTAAACTGCCTTACCCAAAGCGTTCTCAGTCTCAGATGGTAGTCCCAGATGTCCCCTACAAGCTGCAGGTCAAACCGAGTTGATATCTGGATGGAACACTTTTTTATTTGAGTTTGAAAATTATGCTATTTTTTCACTAAAATGTCAATAACTCCCTTTAGATTTAACCAATTGGGGTGCTCTATCCTGCATTTTGTTGAATTTTTTAAGCCCTTTCAGATGCATTTTGAATTTTTAAATTAAATTGAATTTTGCCCAAGTTATAGCCTTTTTACGATTTTTGACGTTTTTGAACCTTCATACTTTGTGTCCCGATTTGCCCCACTTCCCGTTGACCTAGAGAGCTCATATTTTGGCCAGATGCTAGTTTTATATGTACAAACAACCCCTGAAAATTTCAGGCAGATTGGTGAGGTCGATGCGAGATGGGTATGCTTTGCTCGTGGACTCGCTCTTAATGAAATCCCTTTTCGGTAAACAATGGGTTGCGATAAATTACTGCCGGAGTTCTCGAGAATGACTCGGTCTCCCTTTTGGCAGTTATGAAACTTACGTATTGCTATATCGATGGCTTCCAAGACTTATGACAACACTTCCGTGCGGTGCTATTAATCACGATCTGCACGGTATGTGGTACTAGAATGTGTGTGTGCTTAATATGTGTTGCTTAAGGGCGTTTCGGTTAGAACGGGTGTGTGGTAAGAAGCGTATCGCGAAGAACTTATGAAGGTAATCTATATTTCTGACTGGAGTCGTGGCTTGAAAGGTGTTGGGTTAATTTCAAACCTTCAAATATCCAAATTTTGGAAATTATCAATCAAGTTCGATGTTAACGATAAATTTGTGTTCAGTGATCCCAATTAGTCAGATTCAAGTGCTTGATTGCCTGTTATAAATCAAATGAATCCGAAAACTGAAGAAATTAAATTGGCTATGTGTGTAGTGTATGTGGCAGTGCGTGGCCGAATGGTTACGCTGTCCGCTTTGTAAGCGGATGATTCTGGGTTCGATTCCCATCTGCTGCAACCTTCCATCGGATGAGGAAGTAAAATGTCGGTCCCGGCCTTGGTTGTTAGGCCGTTAAGTCATTCCAGGTGTAGGAGTCGTCTCCATGCCATAAGTACAAACAACACACCAAACCAAGCCTACTCCGGTGGAATCGCTGACGGCGGTTGGACTCGCAATCCAAAGGTCGTCAGTTCAAACACTGGGGTGGAAGGTTCCTTGAAATAGAAAGAGGTTTGGGTGCTCTCCCCATTCAAGCCTTCGGACTCCTAGGTTCGAGCAGAAACTTGCAATAGAGACCACAAAAGACCCGGGGGTCGTTAATGTGGATGGTTTGATTTTTTTTTGTTTAGTGTATGTATTTATACGACCAAATTGATGCAAATTTCTCAGCAATGACTGAACCGATTTGAGTTAAGCATTCGACTTGGTTTAATGTACACGGATGTTACATTAATGGTCACAAATCAACACTGTTATCATTATATTATCATTGTGTAGGTAATTGAAATACCTTACCAATGAGTCTAACAATTTGAAGATCTGACAACCCTGTTCATGTTATGATCACTTGAAGCCAAACGTGCATCCGCTCTAACTCCTCGTAAATGCCAACTAGAACAAGCTGAGTGCCGTTAAGAAGAGCTCTTAGTGCCGATGCATGTCTGCTTGAAACTATGTTCACATTTTTTACACAAAATCTGTCACCATTTCCAGATGTAATATTACCATTATTTTTGACTGTGTATTTATGACTTTATTATAAATTTTATGTATTTTTTTTTTCAAAGTTGAATGTCAGTAAAATTCATGAAAATTAGTTCCAGAACTATCTTGTGACACATCATTGTTTGATTGGTAATTTGAAAATCTTTCAAATGTTTCATAAACTTTGAAAATCTGGCTAACTCATGCCGAGCTTCCGTGGCCGTGAGGTTACGGGTTTTGGCTTGTAAACGGAAGGTGATGGGTTCGATTCTTGTCTGGCTCGGCAAAGTCAGATCCCTTAAAAAGTAAATATGCTCACTGGGAATACTGACCGGTAGGGGATGGGTTTCGACTAGCGGCGTGCTGGGTTTACAATCCAGAGGTCGTGAGTTCGATTCTCGTACCGGGATGATGTGAAAAGTTATGGTCACTTAAGGGGAGATTAACTTTGCCACATGGGGTTATTTTTTCACTGCTTGATTTTTTATAATTTTTGGATTGAAGATATCGTAAAACCCTTTCAATCAATTATTGTACACATCTTGGAGAATATTTGGTGAAAATATGAACTTTTTTGTGGGTCATCCAGAGAAACTGGGTGGTCGATAAACGACGTACTTTTGGTATTTTGATATTAACCCGTATCCAATCCGATCAAACATAGGCAATATGGGTATCAAACTTCCTGATTTTGAATAACCAACTCAGAAAAGTTAATTTGAGGTCAATTTTTGGACCATGGCCACTTCGGAACCGGTTCTGGGTACTCCCGGAAACCTATGAAGTGTCCAATATCATATCAGAGATACATTTCAAAAATGGTCCTCCAAAATATAAAATTATGGTGTTTTCATTAAAAACAATTGAGCTTTTTACGCACTTGATCAATTAGTCACATAAAATTCACTCTTTTATGTGACCCATTTTTGGTAAGGAATGAGGAAGGCACTATCTACACAGGTGTATGAAACATTTTTCTTCATTTATAAATTCCTGTTTATCTCCGGGAATATTAGCTTTTGTTTATACCAATACAACACCAATAATCATTTTTGAGAGTTTCTCATTTTTTTATTTGTTTCAGCAATCACAAAAAAAAACTATTGTTTGAATTCTTTAAAAATGTTCTTAGTTTACAATCAAGCTTGGCAGTCGAAGGTTAAACCAACATTTAGTAGGATGGCGACGCGACCAAACTGCTTCTGAGCTCTATCGAGTGACTAATGATGTGGTAGACCACCACCATCGTCTTCGTCGCTGCGGGGGTGGGCCTAATGTTATTGGTATAGTTTTAAACGGAGTCGAAGTTGATTTAAAATGTGAATCGCATGACGAGCTAATGGGTGGTGTGTGTGTGTCTGACCTGGTCGTGAAGGTGTTAATGTTAGTCAGTTCATTTAAATTAAGCTGAAAGTGGATTTGTATATTATGAGGTTAATTGTAAATGCTTTTGTGACATTTCGTGTGATTTTCTTGAATTAAGTTTCATTTATTCGTACAACTTGTAACTTTCAACAAATCAAATTTGAGGAAGTCCCACCCGAGTGCGAACCCTCTTACTCGAAAGATCATAAATCGTGGCGCAACAATGTTGCGACCAGCCCTTCCTTGGCCCCCTCCCCGAGTCTCCCAGATTTAGATTTCCCACGATAAAAGTGGAAAAATGTGCAAATCGCACCAGGTTTTAATTAAAATCGCTTCCTGGAGTCGTTCCGCCGCCGGACGGCCAACGGGCGCTCCAGTTCTTGACATTTGCGCCGGCGATGAAAGAGCCTTCATCAACGCACGGGCCCGGCCGCGGTCGGATCATTTAAAACGCCAAGTTCTGCTGTTCCCGGAGGGGCAAAATTGTGATGTGGTTTGTGGTGCTTTTGAGGGGGGTTTGATGTTGGGGCGTAGGTTATGGACTCGCTTGGTTTAGGGGAGATTCGCTATTTTTTTTGGTTTGAATCTTAAATGTTGACTAATTATGAAACCCTGTTAAGTTACCTCAATGATATCGTCTTTATAATTATTCAGTTTTTAGTTTCAGAGCTGACTTTTTTTAAGGTCCACTTAAATTAGAGCCAAATGTTCCCTAAATCACCACCAACCACCATCACGCGTGTGTACTCGAGTTCCTTCGTGCCGCCTAATATATGACGTGTTAAATGAGTTCTTTCCGCTTCTTGGCGTGGAAAACGTTTGCTTATTTGCGCGCGTAGAGCACCAGTTCTGGGGCGCGCAATTGCCGTATAAATTTCGTTTAGGCAAAATATCGTGCGGAGAACGCACATGCCTGCCTGTCGGGAACCGTGTACGCTCATCTATTAATGTTGCATGTTGTTGGGAAACAGAACAATCCGAATAATGGACGGTTCTGTGGGGAGGTGGTTGTGTTGGTGGCTTAATTGGAAACATTTAAATTATGAACAGTACCGAGAACTAGATTTGGTGGCATTGAAAAATGACCATCGTCTATTTTATGCCCCCAATGAAATTAATTGAATTCTTAATTTGAAAGATGATGTTGCTTCTAGATTGTAAAATTCTCCCAGAAAACTAGAATTTTCCAGCAAAAGTTCAGTTTAACAAAAACATAAGACTTTGTTCAAAACCTCGCTTTACAAGCTGAATATTGTTACAACATCGAAAAAATGTACACAGCGTAAAATCCGATGGTAAATCGCATGCACATCACAAAAAGAAATTTAATATTACACAATGCATGTACAATTTTTTTAAATACAAAAAAAAAATGCAACCGGCCCTTTGACCATTTGTAAAGTGATTTTAGGTTTATTTTATGTATGTTAATGCCAATATTTTTTATTTTCTCTTAAGGGGTTACATACATGTAAATCGGCAAAAATGTTAGAGGTTGGTATGAGCATACATTTAATTTTTTTTTAATCTGTTTGCAGGGCATTAAAACATACATTTACATCTATTACCAAAACAATTTTAAAGACATTTAGTTGTATCATTGCCGAGATATAGCTATTTGAAGTTAGATGTTTTTAAAACGGGTGCCACGATATCTCAACACTGCTTTTACCAAATTGCCTAAAAATTTTGGTGAAGACTCGCTAAACCGGTCTTGTGCGCATGACGAAGGCCAATTTTCAAAAAGTTTATTTGAAAAAAAAAGTTAAAAATATTTTTAATGTTTTTCATATAAAAATCTGACCGGTTTTGATTTTTGTATTATTTTTAAAGCAAAATTTCAAAACCGCTCAGAAAGTTTGACAGTTTACTTTGCGCATGGCAAAATTTTGAACTTAAATCGTCTCTAACTCAGTTCAGTTACGAAGTATCTTCATGAAACTTTCACAAGTGATTGAAAATCATATTTTAGTGGATTTCTTGAATTTTCTGTATTGCCAAATTTTGCGATTCTCTACATGTATGTAACCCTTTAATATAAAACTAATGATTTATCATCAATTTTTGATCCTAATTGAAATAATTTTACACTTTTCAATGTTAGTGAAACTATCCTCAAAATTAAAATGAAGCAATTTTGGAAATGTCTATTAAACGTTAACAATTTTACTTAGGAAGATACTGTAATAAGGCCGTTGCAAATATTTTTTGAAGTTTTTGTCCCTTGACTCTGACCAAAGTCGAGAGGATTTGAGTTGATAAGACTTCTATTTCCATTAAAATTTTATGAAAAAAATATTGCCCCTGATTTTTCGAACCAATTTTGAAAGGGGCGACATAAACTTTGAAAAATATTTGCAACAGCCTAATAGCAAAAATGTAAGTATTTCATATTAATTTAAAAATCATGTTGAACCTTAAAAAAATTAATAAAAATTACAACAAGATTTTCTGCTTAATTTTTTTTTCGTCGAACCTTACATTTTTTGAAAATTTTGATTTCAAATCAACTGTACGAGTGTATGAAACATTTTCTTGCTATTTTTTAATTGAAATGTTTACAATGTAATAATTTTAATTTTTATATTTATTTTACTTTTTTTTCCTCCCTTTGACCATTGCCATATTCGAGGGACAAAAACTTTTTAAATATTTGAATCGACCTAATTTCTGGATAATAATAATAACGAAAATGTTTAAAAATAACAGAAATTAACAAAATAAACATCAAGTGATAGATGTATTTTAAATTGTTTTTAAATTAAAATGAATTAAAGTCATTTTTTAAACTATCAATTTTATATATTGGGCCCGCAAGCTCATTTGAGCTTCAAATTTGGCCCGGCATCCAAAAACTTTGAGCACCCTTGGGCTACATATTTCAGGGTGTAATATTGCATAAAATTTCATAAAATAAAAATTTATATTCCACCCAGGCCTTTTACATGTAGCTTTATTACAACTTTTTTTATGCGTGTAAAAATTAAATGTATAAATATACTATTTTTTCTATGATTTTATCAGCAGGTGGCACTGTTTCCATTGAAATATCTCTTATTACTTAAAAAATCATCATTACAAAGAATTTTTAAATAATACAAAGTAATAAAATATGGTAATATTACATTTGGGAATGGTGACATATCTTTTTCCAAAAAAGTGTAATTTTACATTAGAAACAGGTATCATTATCTTCAGCTTCTATTGAATTTCACATTTTCACAATTTTATTTCGCTGAAATTACTCAGAATAAGTTTGTATTGAACCAAATTTTCAAGCTTATAAAACCAACTTATTTTTCTGAGTACTTACGTTGAAAAGCTTGAATCTCAAAATAAGCAATCGTGTTCTGCTTCCATAAATTCCTCAAGAAAGCGAATGAAAAAATCCTTCGCCCCCACAAAAGGACGCAAACTTTCAATGAGTAAAATTGTGTAATAAATGGTTTTATCCCGTGTCGTTTCGGATAAGGACCATTCCATGTCATCGTGAGAAGAGCGTGGTGGGAGGACGCCTCGGGCCCTACAGAGAACCTCGAACTCCACACTGTACAACAGGGGAGGGGAATGGATGTGATGAAAAATGTTGTGGAATCCTACTAACGTCATGATTCGAAATCCGGACACTTAGTACCATATTATTTTTGTTATAGCTGGCAAAAAATCATGAAATAAGTTGGAAATGTAGAAATATCATCAGGATTTAGTATAAACAGTCAGATTTAGGAGACTGCATGCAAAATATGCCTTTTCTAACAATTTTTCATCAAAATTTGAAAACTAAAATGATTTGTTGTGCTTCGAATCCCGGACACTGTTAAAAGCTGATTCGAAATCCGGACACTTTTGCTTCGAATTCCGGACACTCGATTTTGCTTATGAATCGCACAAATTTGGACTGAAATGTTAGTGAATGGCATTCTTTAGGTCTCAAATAAGCTGTTCACATCAAAATAATCGATAGTTTATATAAAAAAAATTGCTAGAATTTATGAAAATCAAAAACATAAATTTCTGCTTTGCCTTCCCGGTGCTTCGGACGCCTATGAAATATTTTCGTTGAAATGTTTCGCATTTTTGGTTAACTCATATTTTTATTTAATTTAATTGTGTTGGCTTTAACTACAGCGTCCAAACAAACTTTAAATGAAAGTTGATGTTAGAATTCATCAAATAACACAGTTTTGACATTCATAATGCGAACTTATATCCAAATAATTGATAAAGAAAGTTGAAGTGTCCGGGTTTCGAAGCGTCCGGGAATTCGAATCATGACGTTACTCTGTTGGTTGATGTTTGGGAAGCAGTAGCAGCGCGTTGGTTGCTGGCAAGCTTGGGGTTGGGGGTTCGAATCCGCACGTGGAATGAGATTTTTACTACCCTTCATTAAATGATAATCCGGTACGTTGCTGGGGGTGCAACTGATGGCTGAAGGCAATGTTGGCGCGTGGTTTGGAGTTCGCCCTTAGGGTTGGCAACACTTTTGCAAAAGGGTTTCCATTGCCAGAATTGTGCAGGGGGCGCATGTTTGGAATGTCGTCGCTGACGGATGAAATAAGCGTACACAATTTTATTTGCGCAAGTCCTCGTGGTAGAAATAGCTCGACGTTGGCACCACGACTTGAAATGGTAATCCAATTTCTGCGTTGGGGAAGGTAGCGTTTTCTGTCGGAAACGGCTCCGCAACGGGAAATGGATCGGAATGAAGTGATTTCGGGACTGCCTGCCGCCAAGTGAATCTTGGCGATTTATTGTTCCCTACCGTGCGAGGAAATCCCGCCGACCTTAACTGCTGGCGGCCGAGCAAGTCATCAGTTATTGTCATTTTTGACGAGAAGGAGGAGGGGACTCTGTATGGCATCACTTCTTGTATTGAAATGTCTGACTTTCCATGGTGCAGGTTCCCCGCTAGGAAGTCTCTGGCAATGACTGGGTTTGAGTAGATGAAATGAAATTGCGTGAATCGGAATGATTTATGTGGCGGACGCGAGATCGGGCGTAGGCAATGGGCCATCAAATGAGAAATTTTGGTGCGTCAGGTTTGCAACTGTTTGAGCCACTTTTGCTTATAGCACCCGTGCTTACCTGTAGTAGACTGATTCCAATATTTAAACTCATATGAAAAAAATATTCTTAATTATTCAATTTTTATTTAAAATAGCTAAAAGAAATAATTTTCTTTTTCATATAATCCTGACAACAACCTTTCCATGATTTAATTCAGGGATCTGCTTCCCCCAACAGGCCTTTTTTGTCCATCTGAATTATAGCCTCAAATAATTTATTCTACGTTCCGGCCATATCCAATGTGATAACAAATATCTTAAGATAACCCAGAGGTCACCAAACCAAATCCCTCGACCTAGGGAGGCCTCAACCTTCTGGACGGCAACTTGGGGGAGTAGAGCCCAAACTCCAAATACATTCTATGCAAAGGAAGAGAGCACCCAGCCATCAATCATTTTAAACAATTTCCAAATCTGATTCCACCCCTGGGGCTGTTTGTCAACCCTCCAATAGCTGAGGGATACATGTTGTGAGATTAAAGACACGACGGCTAAAGGCAAGGGGGAAAGTCTCCTCCTCGAATAATAGGCAAATATCCTTACTTTAAGCTATTTGCCCTTTAGCTTCGGCATTTTTATGGAAGCACTGTCAGAGCAGAAGGCTTTTCTGTTCGCTTTTGCTATTGATGGGGGACATAACTTTTTTTTTCTTGGGCACTGGAAGGAGATGATCCTTAATAAGCGTAGCAGATTATTTAGGGGCTCGTCGTTGAAAACCGTTTTCTTGTACAGGAAATTGTTTCATTATGATATTCGTTGTTCAATCTACTCAGCAGCGGATATAAATTACTTGAGACGAAGCTTTGGAATGAATATTAAACCATTTTTTCTCTTTTTTCTATTTTTAGGTAAGTCTGGTTTAACGTGTCATCGTCAGCGAGTCAAGCAGATAAGTGCAAGTAGACTTGGATATTTTTCTTTGCAATATAGTTGAGAATTTCTCCACCGAGAACATTTCAGATTAAATCTCCATCATAATCCTGTCAAAGGGGTTGTCTCTTAGTAGAAAATGGCTCACAAAGTTCCGATAAGCGAGATGAAAAGAACTTTTTTCCATATCGCTCTCGAGCAGACAGCAGCGTAACGAGAAAAGTGCATTTTCTCGGATTACTGCATCATATCTCTTATGTTCCATAAACGCTGCATGCATCAACGACCGAGGAGAGTTTTTCTTCTTCTCGCTATCAGAAGTCTCGTGCTGGGAAAAGTTCACCGGGATCATGTGTACTGCGGATGATCTTGGAAATCTTATAATATCATTATTTTGTGGTGTACACTTTCCATTGATTTTTTTTTAATACACGTCAATGTCAACATCAGTTTAAAATTTATTATGATTATCATTTGTCTCAAGTTCTAACACTCTTAATGATTCACCTTGAAATAAATATGTTCTAACAAGTAATTTTTCAAATAGCATTGTAGTCCAGATCACAAAATAAGGCGAAAGTTTTTATTCTCTAAGAAAAAATTGCAATTTTGAACATTACACTCTAACGAAATTGTCTAAAAATATGTTTTTATATCAATTGCGTATTTTACACTTATCTGGATTTTTTTTATAAATTTCAATGACAAATTGTCGTATAAACTCACAGAAATACTTAAATCGTCCATACAAATTACAAGCTCTTCATACACAAATGATATCCAATAAATAAATCTTTTTGAAAACAAGCAAGAATTAAACAAAAGAGTACCGGTTAAGCTGAAATTTGTTCAGTTCTTTTTTATTGGTTGTTAGCGTTAAACATTCTAGGCTGATTGAATCAAATTGCGTTTTGACGTTTTTTACAGCAAAAAAAACTATCTTTCTTTCTTTACTCCACGTTTAAACGTTTCGGATGAAAAACGCATTGAACTAACCAGTTTTTTGACTTCCTTAAGGCTTAATCCTGCTCAAAAAATGAACTTTTTATAAAAACGTCGTTGATCCACGTTTATGTATACCTATCGACTCAGAATCGAATACTGAACAAATCTGGAGCATCATTTGAAAGGGGCGGCACGATATTGCTCTTACGGCCATTTATTACATGTGTTTAAATCGGGAAGAATGGCCCCAAGAGCAATGTCGCGCCGCTCCTTTCAAATGTTGCTTCAGAAAAGTCTGTGCGTGTGTATGTGTGTGTATGTGCGTGTGGATTTTCATGGAAGTAAACATTCTTGCCAAGTTTTCTAAGCACTGGCTGGACCGATTTTAGTTCGGGTGGATTCATTCGATCCGATTTGGTGTCCCATAGATCGCTATAGATTGTTTTAAAAATCTGGCAACCCTGTCTTGAGATATGGCCACTTAAGTGGTATTTATGTACTTTTTAAGGCCGCATCCCACTTAAATGTATATAAACTATGTCCGGATTCATCATCCGATCCATCGTTGGTTAGGTAATCGAAAAACATTTTTAACGTATCTAAAAGTTTGAAGAACTAACTTAATCAACCTAAAAAATATCACTAAAAGCTTGAAAATATGGCAACCCTGTCTCAAATAATGACCATTATTTGAGACAGGGTTGCCATATCTTCAAGCTTTTAATGATATTTTTTAGGTTGATTAAGTTAGTTTTTTTCTCTTGATTTGACACATTTTCAAAAATATCATCAATATGGGTCATTCCAGGTCAACCGGGTACAATTTTGGACTCGACCTTCACCGATTTGGACCAAACTTGGAGGGAACGTCCATCTATCGATAGTTAACAGAAATCCCAAGTTTGGTGCTGATTGGACCATCCCTCTAGTTTTGGCACCGCACTCTTTTTTGACAATTTTCTTTTAATTTTAACTTTGCAATTACTTAATTAAAATACTTTCTACAGTTTGCATTTTATAGAAAATTGTCCAAGGAATTCGATAAAAATAAAATTATAACCCTTAAATGCTCACTAATATTATATTTTAACGTTTTAAGTATTAAAATTCAGTTTTGATCAATTCCTTATATTTTTATTTGTTTTATTTTATCACCATCGTGTTCCCCGGACAATTTTACATAATAATCTATGTAGACCTCAAACTAAAATGAACTTTTGGCTAGATACAGCGATTTAACTGAAAAAAGTTTGATTTCATGCAGCACTCGGAAGTACATAATGTACTTTTCAACAAAAAGGGATGAATCCCGCATAGTTCGGTTTTTATATGTGAGAAACTTATTTCGGATTTGAATTCATAGGACAGAGTGCAGCGCAAAATCATGTTCTAACATTTATTACAGTCGAGTAACGGAAAATGGCAGAGTTTTTAAAACTTTTTCAGTGTTTTTTTTTCGATGAAAAATACGTCTTTTCGGAATTCTGAGTACGCCATCAAATCGGGCGTCTAATTTTACATTAAAGCATGTTCAAAAATGAAAGGGGTCGTACCGCCCATCCGTCACGAGATATCAAAAAACGGACAAAGTTTCACGCAAATCGAAGAGGGGTCGGGGCAACTTTTCCCGATTTCGTGTGAGTTGGTAGAGAATTACCCATCAACAATTGCAAAAAGAAATATTTGCTGCTACAATTCTGGAGAATTGCTCAGCTATTTTCCACTTCATCTATCACAAATCGAACATCCCCCTCCCCTCCTTACTTTATTAAACAACTGGACAGCGTGAGCAATCCGACAGCGGATAAGACCTGCTACAGCTTTTGATGATAAATCACCTGACGAAAAGTCCTAGAATCTCATCCGGGGCTGCTATCGCAGCAAAAGTTCACTGCAGTCGCTGGGCCATTAATCTAGCTCCCCTTTTCTGAGCGAATTGAACCGACCTTCACGCGGGAGATACTTTTCAAAGTTTTCGTTCAAAAGCTAACAGGGGATTATTACCGTGCGGACCGTGTGCTACGGGGTACCTGTGCGACCTGTGGAGGATAATGATGTACGATTTTTGTGTAATTTCTTTGAAGGATGGATATTTTATGATAATTAGGGTCGGGAAACTCAGCCTTTGGGCTGAGGGCGATTGAGGGAGTTATCCTTTTTTAAGGATCTTTTACACCTTGCCGTTACTAGGGATTAGGCTGTCTTTGAAGAATTCGTCCTTCACTTTCTGATTTTAACGAGACCACTAGAACGACTCTGACAGTTCTTTTAACGTCCCGTCAAACTCCATTATCACAAACTCCATCATCGTTTTTCCCCTGTTGAGGAACACGGTTAAGCCTGTTCGTTTTATTATTCGTAACGATTTAAAAGCAATAAATTGTCAACTCCCTCTCCCCTGCACAACCGTGCTCCAAGGGTGGAAGTAAATGATTTGAAATGATACCATTTTGCGCAATTTTATGCGTTTCTAGGCTAGACGCTCTAAACAGTTGGCGGAGGGTGGAAAATTTTGAAACAAGGGAAACTTTCCAAACAAACCCCAACTCCCTCCCCCTGTTGGAGAGTTTTAATCTCAGCCTCCACTTTTTGCGGCACAAGTGGATTCGTGGAGAGTGTGGCGACAAATTGCTATGGCGGGAGATCTCGAAAAGGTTTTTCATGTTTGGATTTTCCCTTTGAAGCCAACAACACAACCACCCCCTGCTGCTTCGGTAAACTTCTTGAAAGTTGCCGTTTGTTTGCTATGGGTGGAGTATGATGGACACGCCGTACGCAGTGTGTAGATTATAAGTTGTTTTCTGGCACCTTGAATCCCGTTGTAGAGGAGTCCCCTCTTTGCAAACAAATTTCAGTTGAATGACAGTTTTGTCATGTTGAGCTTGTTTGCAGAAAATCTGATGGGAAAACAGTTTAAATCAGAAAATCATCTACAATTTTTCTTTTGTGTTAAACTTGTTAAAAATTTCAAGTTGTTCTTTATATAAATGATACTTAGCTAAAACCAAATGGACAAAGCCTCTTACCCCAAGCCACCACGTTCGTTCAAAATATCAGCACATCGCATTTGCATATCTAAACAGATCCGTACCCCCCAAAAGCAAAATGCTTATCAGCAAAAGTTCTGTGTGTGTTCTCGCGCTGTGAGAACGTTTGTTTGAAGTGTTGTTCGGTCTCCGTGCCGTCTCTGCAGCCCAGCAGGTACGATTATCACATAATTAAAATTTTATTACGATTACGTTATCTGGGATTATCGCATTCCTTTGCCCTCGAGGGTGGGTACAGTTGAAGGCTTGCGTTGTAGTGCTGCTTTTTCGCAGTTTGAGAATTTGCCCTAATAATGTCACTTTAAATACACTTGTAACAGAAGTAGCCTAAATGCTCTCGATGTACAAAACGTTCATCATCCTAGAAAATTCATGCCAAATTGAACTGAACCTTACCAGAATCGCATACCTATATATTTCTTTTCGAAATGCTATGTAAATGCTCGCAGATACACACCCCCATTTCATTACGATCAATTTTTCATGTCAGTTTCTCTTGGCAATGTGGAGTGGCATATAAACGTAAGTCCCCTAATATAGAAGAGGTACATACTTGAAACACCTGCTTCGAATCTCACGCATGCCCCGCTTTTCGATGTAATCAATATTCCAGTCCGGTGAATCAATTTTTTGCACTTTGTAGTTGCAGCATTCGTAAAATGGGAACTTATTTAGATACTTACAACACGATTTTTGATTTTGTCAACTTCATATTTCATGAACTTCATATGAACAATGTTTTTTTTGTATATGTAATTCTCTACCTAAACCGGAAGTGGATTTTATTAGTATTTTTTTGATTTGGCTCAAACTTTGTGGGGACCTTACCTATTTCCTATCCCTATATTCAAAGCAGCTATTTTGTGTCATTGGTTCACCCATACAAAACTCCATACAATGTTCGCAGCTGTACATACAAAAATGGTACGTAAATATTCGAAAATCTGTAGCTTTTAAAGGATTTTTGATTGTTTTGGTGTCTTCGGCAAAGTTGTATTTTTTTATTTCCGAGATTTTTTGATATGTTTTAAGGGACAAAACCTCCCAAGTTTTGGGCCATATTAAGGGGTTACATACATGTACATCCGGGACCGTGGTGTAGGGGTAAGCGTGATTGCCTCTCACCCAGTCGGCCTGGGTTCGATCCCAGACGGTCCCGGTGGCATTTTTCGAGACGAGATTTGTCTGATCACGCCTTCCGTCGGACGGGAAGTAAATGTTGGCCCCGGACTAACCTAAAAAGGTTAGGTCGTTAGCTCAGTCCAGGTGTAGGAGTCGTCTCCCTGGGTCCTGTCTCGGTGGAGTCGCTGGTAGGCAGTTGGACTAACAATCCAAAGGTCATCAGTTCGAATCCCGGGGTGGATGGAAGATAAGGTGTAAAAATAGGTTTGCAATTGCCTCAACAATCTATCCTTCGGACACTTAGTTTCGAGTAGGAATCTCGCAATCGAGAACGCCAAGGCAATGCTGTAGAGCGAATAATTTGATTTTTTTTGATACATGTACATCAACAAAAAAGTCAGTTTATTTTCAATCTGTTTTCATTGCATTAAAATATACATTTTCATCTATTATCAAAACAAATTTGAAGACATTTGAGTGTATCATTGCTGAGATATAGCTATTTGAAGTTAGCAGTTTCAAAAAACGGGTGCCACGATATCTCAACACTGCCTTGACCAAATCGGCTCAAAATTTTGGTGAAGACTCGTTAAACCGGTCCTGTGTGCATGACGAAGGCTGATTTTTAAAAAGTTTTTTTTTATAAAAAAAGATAAAAATATTTTTATGTTTTTCATATAAAAAATCGTTAGTTTTTGATTTTTGTATTTTTATAAAGTAAAATTTCAGAATTGGGCTTCGTCATGCACACGGGATATGTCTGAAGAGTCTTCACCTCAAATTTCAGCCAATTTGGTCCATCGCATCTCGAGATATCGTGGCACCCGTAAATCAACTCGGTGTTTAGAGAACGCAAACAAAGTTTGATAGTCCGCTTTGCACATGGCAAAATTTTGAGTTAAAATCGCCTCTAACTCAGTTTATTCATGAAATATCTTCATGAAACATTCAGGAGTGATTGAAAATCATCTTTTCAGAGGATTCAATAAATTTTCTGAATTATGAAATTTTATGATTTCTTACATGAGCAATTCTCTACGAAATCGGTCTTTTTTCTTCAATTTTAATTTTTGTATTTTTTAATCCGGCTGAAACTTTTTTGGTGCCTTCGGTATGCCCAAAGAAGCCATTTTGCATCATTAGTTTGTCCATATAATTTTCCATACAAATTCGGCAGCTGTCCATACAAAAATGATGTATGAAAATTCAAAAATCTGTATCTTTTGAAGGAATTTTTTGATCGATTTGGTGTCTTCGGCAAAGTTGTAGGTATGGATACGGACTACACTGGAAAAAATAATACACGGTAAAAAAAAATTTGGTGATTTTTTTATTTAACTTTTTATCACTAAAACTTGATTTACAAAAAAACACTATTTTTAATTTTTTTTATTTTTTGATATGTTTTAGAAGACATAAAATGCCAACTTTTCAGAAATTTCCAGGTTGTGCATAAAATCACTGACCGAGTTATGAATTTTTTAATCAATACTGATTTTTTCAAAAAATCGAAATTTTGGTAGTAAAAATTTTTCAACTTCATTTTTCGATGTAAAATCAAATTTGCAATCAAAAAGTACTTTACTAAAATTTTGATAAAGTGCACCGTTTTCAAGTTATAGCCATATTTAAGTGACTTTTTTGAAAATAGTCGCAGTTTTTCATTTTTTTAAATTAGTGCACATGTTTGCCCAGTTTTGAAAAAAATATTTTTGAAAAGCTGAGAAAATTCTCTATATTTTGCTTATTCGGACTATGTTGATACGACCTTTAGTTGCTGAGATATTGCAATGCAAAGGTTTAAAAACAGGAAAATTGATGTTTTCTAAGTTTCACCCAAACAACCCACCATTTTCTATCGTCAATATCTCAGCAACTAATGGTCCGATTTTCAATGTTAATATATGAAACAATTGTGAAATTTTCCGATCTTTTCGAAAAAAATATTTTTGGAATTTTCAAATCAAGACAAACATTTTAAAAGGGCGTAATATTGAATGTTTGGCCTTTGTGAAATGTTAGTCTTGATTTGAAAATTCCAAAAATATTTTTTTCGAAGAGATCGGAAAATTTCACAAATGTTTCATATATTAACATTGAAAATCGGACCATTAGTTGCTGAGATATTGACGATAGAAAATGGTGGGTTGTTTGGGTGAAACTTAGAAAACATCAATTTTCCTGTTTTTAAACCTTTGCATTGCAATATCTCAGCAACTAAAGGTCGTATCAACAAAGTCCAAATAAGCAAAATATAGAGAATTTTCTCAGCTTTTCAAAAATATTTTTTTCAAAACTGGGCAAACATGTGCACTAATTTAAAAAAATGAAAAACTGCGACTATTTTCAAAAAAGTCACTTAAATATGGCTATAACTTGAAAACGGTGCACTTTATCAAAATTTCAGTAAAGAACTTTTTGATTGCAAATTTGATTTTACATCGAAAAATGAAGTTGAAAAATTTTTACGACCAAAATTTCGATTTTTTGAAAAAATCAGTATTGATTAAAAAATTCATAACTCGGTCAGTGATTTTTTGCACAACCTGGAAATTTCTGAAAAGTTGGCATTTTATGCCTTCTAAAACATATCAAAAAATAAAAAAAATTAAAAATAGTGTTTTTTTGTAAATCAAGTTTTAGTGATAAAAAGTTAAATAAAAAAATCACCAAATTTTTTTTACCGTGTATTATTTTTTTCCAGTGTAGTCCGTATCCATACCTACAACTTTGCCGAAGACACCAAATCGATCAAAAAATTCCTTCAAAAGATACAGATTTTTGAATTTTCATACATCATTTTTGTATGGACAGCTGCCGAATTTGTATGGAAAATTATATGGACAAACTAATGATGCAAAATGGCTTCTTTGGGCATACCGAAGGCACCAAAAAAGTTTCAGTCGGATTAAAAAATACAAAAAAAATCGAATGACCGAAATCCTAGAGAACTGCTCACATGTATGTAACCCTTTAATGTATGCCGTCATCAGGGGTGACATTGGGTCTGATTAGGTAATACAAAAATGCTGAAATTTGTATTACCCAATCCCACACCCAGACCTAATGGCACCCCTGATGACGGTGGTTATAAAAATACGACGCCGAGCTTTGAATCTTTGAAATAGTTGAAAAATAGCAATTCTTAGAAAAAATTAAATTTAATACAAATTTTTTTTAATGGATTTAATTTTATGTAAAATTGAATTGCAATCGAAAAGTTCTTTACAGATTTTTTGATAAAGGGCCTTGTTTTCAAGATATAGCCACCGAAGGTTTGATTCTAGCGAAATATTTGCAGTTTTTCGATTTAAAAAAATAGTGACCGTGAGTGACCAAAAACTCACTATTTTCTATTGTCGATATTTCAGCAACTAATGGTCTGATTTTCAATGTTAAATCATAAAAACATTCGTGTAATGTTTCAATCTTTTCGAAAACAATGTTTTTTTTTTATTTGAATCAAGACTAACATTTTAAAAAGGGCCAAACATTCAATATAACGCCCTTTTAAAATGTTAATACTAATTTAAAAAATAAATTAAAAAAAAACATTGTTTTCGAGAAGATCGAAACATTACACGAATGTTTCATGTTTTAACATTTAAAAAACCGGGCCATTAGTTGCTGAGATATCGTCATTAGAAAATGGTGAGTTTTTTTGTCACTCACGGTCACATTTTTAAAAATAGAAAAACTGCAAATATTTCCCTAGAATCAAACCTTCGGTGGCTTTATCTTGAAAACAAGGCCCTTAATCAAAAAATCTGTTAAGAACTTTTCGATTGCAAATTAAATTTTACATGAAACAAAATCAGGTAATTTTTTTTTTGTATCAAATTTCAATTTTTCTTAGAATTACTTTTTTTCAACTATTTTAAAAATTCATAGCTCGGCGTCGTGTTTTTATGACCACCGTCATCAGGGGTGACATTGGGTCTGGGTGTGGGATTGGGTCATACAAATTTCAGTTTTTGGGAAATTGAATTTTTGTAAATAAAAAGTTAATGAAAAAATCGGCAAATATTTTTTCCCGTGTACCTTTGTTTCTCTAAACAGTCCTCAACAATACCTACAACTTTGCCGAAGACACCAAATTGATCTGAAAATTCACTCAAAAGTTGCAGATGTTTGAATATTTACGTACCATTTTGGTATGGACAGCAGCCAAAATTGTATGAAGACTTGTATGGGTGAGCCAATGACACAAAATAGCTTTTTTGGTCATAGGGAAGGTTCCCACAATGTTTGTGCTAAATCAAAAAATACAAAAAAATAAAAATGGTAGTTATCGGCCGATTCATAGAGGAATGCTCATATTTACTATCGTATGGTTTCTTGCCTTCCTCGGATTTATGACAAACAACTTCGTCGAAGATTTCAAAACGATCCGAGTTAACCCTAAAGAGTTATAAGCGATTGAGGTTTTGCAGCGTGACTGTTTTTCAAATGTAGGGGGTGCCAAAATGAGGTTACTTGCCTAAAATCGTATGCCTTTCTGCCGGATTGAAGCACAAAATCGATTATTTCTCATGATTCCCTGCATCAATCTTAATGAAATTGGTTGCAAAAGACGAGAAATTTTTTTTGCTTTAAATAATGAACATCAATTTTTGGGCGCGCAAAAATTTGTGAACTTTTTCTTTAAAAAACATGCTTTGGGACACGAAAAAATGAGTTTCCCGGTATATATCAATGAAATAAACATTTATGTAGTTGATAACAGATGTGTTAACGTATATTCAACAGTTTTTATTGATTTTTGACTAACTTTGTTGCCTGATAGTTCAAATTACTATCTTTTACTAAAATTACAATTTTCTCATAGAAAAATCAAACAAATATTGTAAAGTTGTACACCAAATGTTGGAAATAACTTTTCTCGTCCGAATCCTGCATTAGTTTTGTAAAAATGTTGATTATGAAGGAAAAACACTTTTTCATAAAATCATAGGTTAACGCTATTTATTCATAGGTGGCGACATGTGTCTTTTAGCTTTGTTGCAAATCCTCTATTTAAAGAATACGTTTTTGTATGAAAAGATTTTTTTCACTAACTTTAACGACAAAAAGTGAACCTTCAAACTTAACCGATTTCGTTAAAAACAGTTACTTATTTTTGCTTAAGGAATCGAATCAGGGGGTATCCCTGAAGTAGATTTTTTTGATTGTCACCCTACTCTACAGTCACTCGTTATATTGAATTTCGAAACAGTATGATTAACATCAGGATTATCTTTGAGGAATTTCGCTAACTCCGTACTGAACGCGGAATTAGAATGATTCATTACACTTCGCATAAATTGCTAAACTTTAGTCTGCCAATGTTCGCCAAATCTACACAAGTTATTTCACTGGTGTGAGCGATAAAACAACTGTCCCAACTTGAAGCCATCGCAAAAACCCGGGTGCATACCCAAGCTAAAAACAAAACCGATCTGTCACTGGCGAAAATTGATTTATTTCACTTTCCATAATCCGGCCCCAAAAACACTCTATTTTATTCGCTGGGACATGTTGTTGCTCGTGCAGGTTAGATACTGGGTTGTGGTACAGCCAAGTGCAGGTGTTTACGTTGCAAAGCTGCTGTTGTTGGGTGGTTCGAGGTTTACAGTTTAATTAACTACGAGGGTGCTCGGGGACAGCAGGACACCTCGGGTTGTAACTAGCACCGTTATTTTGGTCGGTAATTGGCTTTTGCCGTTTTGTTGTTTGAGAAGATTTACGGGATTTATCGGACTCACAGCTTTATTATTTGATTTGTGGTTTGGTACGTGCATTTGCGGTTTTGTGAACGTTTGTTGATACTGGATATTAGCGAATTAAATTTGAATGGCTTCGTTTTTTTTAGTTTCATTTTGAATTTAGAAATAGAATTGCTCATTCCAATTTTATTTGAAGTGCTATTTTGCAAATAAAGCTGAGGTGGCATTTGTGACAAATTCATTCACGGTAGTTTCATTCACACAGCATCTCTATCCCGTGAGCGAAACAAAACCACATGCAATTCGTGCTCAAATCAATGAACTGACACACACTCACACGTGCTGCCGTTGCTGCTGACAGCGGTATTGGAGGCGCCAAGTCTAGCCACAGCCGCCGCGCGTGCTTCCATCGTAATTAAACTAATTGCAATTAGAGCAAATTGCTATGCATCTCTCTAGGCTAGCATTCATGCTCACATGGTTGCAATTACACGCAGTTTAGTTTAAAAATAATAATTGAGTTTTAACTCAAAAACCCCGAAATTTTGTCGTAACGTTGAATCCTAAATGAATTGTTTCAAGTTTAAGCAAACGAAACTAATTCTTAATACAAACTGTCAAATTAAACTTTTTTCTGCAACAGAGTGTACAGCATCGGAGTCCACCGCTCACTGTCGGTTCCTGAAAGTGAGAAATGTTCACTTTTTCTTTAACCGCAAATCGATAGCCGTGCGATGGTTATTGTGGTTTCTCCAAGTATCAAATGACTCACTGCACTGTCGGACGTGGTAATTTCTTCAGGCAGGGCAATTTTGCAGGGATAAAATAAGTCCTTTAAGATTAATTGCGTTACCACGTGAAATCGTTCCAGAAAGCTCGGTTCTGTAAATAAATTTAATGAATCCTTTCTCCGAATCCCGATATAATACCCATGGATAATGCACGACGAATTGTGATACTGGATTCCAAAATTATGGGAAAGCTTTCTCCATCCAGCAACGTAGATGATATTAAGAGCGTGTCAGGCACGATTTAATACGTTTCTTGCTCAAAGGAAACCACAAACATCCATCTCCTCATGTTCTTCTCGGGTGTGGGATAAATGAGAGTGGAAAATCTTGTCTGGTAGGATTCTGCTGAAAGAAGTCTTTTCAGTTTGTTCAGCGTGATGGAAGTGTGTAGCGCCTACGAAGCAATAGTGCTGTGAAATCTGCTCTAATCTTTGTAAAATGTGTGGCTTAAGTATGGGGCTTAAAAGTGTTCAAAATTATTGGCTTGGAATGAAATATATTTGGAATTCTTTCCTCAAATAGAAACGTTCCTCAATCAACTTGTATGCTGACCTTCTTAACATTTAGTTTATCTATGTATTTTAAACAAACTCACTGCAGGGTTGCCAGATGATTAGACTTCATAAAAGGCCGAATATTTTTTTGGAAGATGTTTTCTTGAAAATATAAATTGTCTGACATTGTCTTCTTTCGATTTCCTTGTAGGTCTAGATATCTCTAGATATCTCATAACAGTGTTAACAGGTCTTTGAATTTTTTTGTGAGAAGTACAAAAAAGGAAGGGACAAGGGTTTCCAGCAAGGCCACAGACTGGCAGGTAATTAATAATAACCTTGATTTTGAGCTGGTAATTAGGTAATTCGTTAATTACTTAGTAATTCATGGTTATTAGAGTATAGTAATTTTTGAGTAATTAAAGTATTTTTTTCATATTGCACTTTTTCAACGAAACTTATTTTAAATAAGAGTGCCACACAACGATTTAAAAAAGACTGGTTCTGTATGTAGAAGGCCTTATTCACCATAGTTTTCTCCTAAAACTTTCCTAAAATTTATTTTCAACATGTTGTTTAGTGAAGCTGATTAACAACAAAAGGCAACGCCATGGTATATTACCCACTGAAAAATGTTTTATGAATCCAAAATCTTTTATTTATATTAGATAATTGTAAAAATCCAGAGTTTATTTTAAAAGAACTTATAAGCTATTGTCTTACATATGGATCTAAAAAATCGAGAAATATGATTTTTTTTTTGCTAGAACTACATTAGAGTTGGTTATTTTTTATGCTTATCTTTTTAATAGGCGGTCAAAATTATTTGAACTTTATGTGGATCAAATATTTAAAACCAAAATTTACTCAATTATCATTGATAAATGCGAAGTTTGTAAGTAATAGCCTATATCAATAAAAATAAAAATATTTTTTTCATATTTTTCTATAATGTACAGAAATTGACAATTCTGTAATATCTCTTTTTTAAGATCTTAACTATTTTCCAGAAAAAAATCCAAATATTTCTGAAACAAATGTTTCATTGTTTAAAACCAAACTCAGTGATAATAGAATTGACTAATATTCATATGGCGAAATTAAATCAATGTGTCATTTACAAATTACACACTATCCATATTTTTGGTAAAGGATTTTTTAATATGATTGAGAAAAAAAATCAAATGAAATAATGTCAATGGAATAATCAGTTTTCATGAAGAGCCGCAGCAAATATTTTTCAAAGTTTATGTTTTGCTCGAAAATCAGGGGGCCTTTTTGAAACAACTTTAATATTTCAATTGCATTCGACTTGCAATAAACTGACCAAGTTTCAGCACCCTCTAGTGGGAGGAAATTTTCAATATGTTAACATGAAACTTTTGTGAAATATTCTGCTATTTTCAATAAAAATTAAACGCAAAATTCAAAATATCTAGATTGGCACAAAAAAATAAATAAATAAAAAAGCAAAATTTAGGACTTTGATGAAAATAATACTGTCTGTCCTTTGCTTGATATTAAATGTTTTTATTTTATTAACACTGGAACGCCCAACGCATGTCCAACTTACACGGACGCCCAAGCCTTCCAAAAAAGTTGGAACGGTAACTTCAACTCGCTGGTTCTCGGGCATAACTCAACCAATCGGGACGATTCTTTTTTCCAGGGATTTGTAAGAATGTCTAGATAATCCTAAAATTTTGCAGAACTTGATTTGAACAAATCTGTTATTTCTGCGACCGAAAACATCGTTCCAACTTTTTCAAAAAGACTGCCTCCGCGGAATTTTTGGCGATTTTTTTTTTACACGCGAAAAAAAAAGTTGGAACGATGTTTTTGATCGCAAAAATTACAGATTTGATCAAATTGAGTTCTGCAAAGTTCTAGGATCATCTAGACATCCTAACAAATCACTGGAAAAAAGAATCATCTTAATTGGGTGAGTTATGCCCGAGAACCAGCGAGTTGAAGTTACCGTTCCAACTTTTTTGGAGCCTTGGGTGTTGGAATGTTAAGTTTTATTTTTGAAGGAGCTATCAAATGAGCTATTTATAAATATTTTAGTTTAGAACCGTAGAAATTTTTTTTTTAAATATTCAATTATATATTTTTTCATCATAGTGTAATGTAATGTAATTAATAAATTTTGACCAGTAATTTGAGTAATTAATTGGCAGACTGGCAAGTAATAAACGCTTCTGGAAATCCTTGGGAAGAGATGAAAAAAATGAACTACGCTTTCCAAGTCGGACAATTTCATAATAATCAGTTAGCTTTTTGTTTTGTTCGATCATACAAGTCTCCATGCAAATTTGGCAGCAGCCTATACCAAAATTTAATACTAATGTTCCAAAATACATATTCCGAAGAAACAGAGAATGATTCTTCAAATGGTCACCCAAAAAAAAATATTTTTCTAAATACCAATATCTCAAAATCTTATGATTTTCAATGATATAACTTAAAAAAAATCGTGTTGTTTTGCGATCTTTTTTAAAAAAGAGATGATTGATTTGATTGGACAAAATATTATATTTCTGACTCTTTTTAAATCTTCGACTTAATTAGACCGCACTGCATCTTAACTAGATAGATTAAATTTGAATTACAAAGGTCTACCTTTAAGAACTCTGAGAATGAGAATATTTTTCGTAAAAAAACCTGTTTAACATTCCAATGTGAGAACTCGACAATCGCTCCATTAAACTGTCAGTGAAAACTGAAAACAACTCCTATGCCAAGGTAATCCGCTGCACATCTTCAGCTCTCGTTATCACAACTCTCAACCGTCCAACTTCCGGATTGCTTGCATGGCTTGGCTGTGATGAGCAAAACTTCCTCTTCCTCTTAGCTCAAACCCTGTGCAATTGCTACTGCTGCAAAACGTTCCATTGCGCACCTAATTACTTTCACTTTCGTTCGGAGCCACTCATCAGCATCATTAGCATTGAGGGCAGCTGAGCAGATGCTGTTGCTGCTGCTGCTGCTCGCTACTAAACTAAACTGCAACCAAGGCTGGGATGGTGGCTGCTATTAAATTTTACACCCTATTGTTGCCGCTGCAGCAGTTTGTCGTCCTCGAATTTGCTGCGATGGTGCTGTGTTGCCACATTCAACTTTTTTTAACGATTGAAATTTGTATGATATCTAAGAAGAATAAGTGCACAAAAGTCGTGTTTTTAATAATTTCATAAATAGTTCAAATATGTCAAGAATTAACAACGGCGACGTTAGTAGTTCTCCTGCCACTCAATGGGCTGTTTTGTTATCTAATGATTGTGAACTTGGCATCTGCTGCTGCTGTTGTGCTGTTACGGCGCGCAGTTTGCAGACATTTCCGAGATTGTTCATTAAAATGCGATCATTTGCGCTGTCTGGCAGCGTTTGTGTTTGACAGCTCGGTGTCGTAAGGAAGTTAATTTTACGGCATCTTTCGCGCTCTTCAAACGTTTTGGGGTTGTTTGTTTTTCGGGGAACTTATTTGTCAGAAATTATCCTGTAGATTCAACGGTGCAACGATACAGCAAAGGGGATGCGGAGGGTCAGTGAATCGATTCTGTCTGTCCAGACAGTTGTTGCTCGTTTTGGCAGTCGAAGCACGTGCCGGAGATGCCGACGAAATTCTGACCACCCTCACATGTTTTATTAAACAAGACAGAGTACATCTATAGCATTACCCTTTACTCACCAGGTTCTACTAGAGTGCAGCAGCCCCAAGGGGCTCAATTGGTCAACCGTAAAGGTGCTGGCAGTAACAAAAGCTCGACCTGCATAGGGTGTTCAAAAATCTTGTTTTGTTGCAGATGCCAAAATGATAAAATAAGGTCATAAAAAAAGAATTTTATTTCGCCCACAAAAATACAATTTCATTGAGTACAACCATTTTGAATCGCTTTTGTAAAAGTTAAAGTTGTTGAATACATTTTGGACCACCCCACAATATCTCAAGACTTTCGGACAAAGGAGCAAAATGGCCAGACTATTTACGAGCCAGCTTGTGAAAATTATTGACGTGACGTCCTGAAAAAGTTTTTCCCACATTCCCACTCCAGGCTTAACCCCTTCGTAAAAGCACAACATTTCCCCGCAAATGATATCCCACATTTCATTCACTTCCGGTCAGTCAACCACCCAACCACCTTCACGGACACGAACGGGCATCATTTTGGCGAGTTTCGAAAATGAAAACATGTGCTACTAATATGATAATTCTTCACGTATCAACAACCCAAAACCTCTAACGAGTGGTGCAGACACATGTGGTGGTGAAAGCCCCGAAAAATATTTCCCGAAAGAGTAACTTTTTTTCCTGGTGAACCCTAAATGGTATGCCCGCCCCCTTTGATCCGTTTTATGGCTGAGTTGGTTTCGTTTTTTTGCTCCTTTCTCATCTGTGCAGCCACCACAAATCGTCTGAGAGTTTTGCGTTGGGAAAGCAAGCTGGCGTTTCGTTTTCGCAGGAATTTTTACTGGTTGACTTATGATAAGAGTTTTGACCAAATGGTAGTGATCCGAGTCAGGGTTTTCAAATACAGATAATACAGCTTTAAAAACTTGTTGTATTGATTTTTTCAGCTAAGTATTATAATTTGTATTGTACAACTGCTTAATAATATCCGATGTGATATTTTTAAAACACTAAATGCAGAGTGGAAAAACAACATGGTACCGAAATCACGTGGTGGTGCTGAAAATTGAGGTGTGATTCAATTAGCACCGGAACTGTCAATAGATGCAAATTCCCTAAAAGTTTTGTCCAGATTGGTGAATTATTATTTTGGCTTTGAAGAAAAATCAAATCAAACCAACCTTAAAATCTACGAAGAAATTTTCTGCACAAATTTTTAATATTAGTGTTGGCTTGTTGTTCACCGAATCATTCATCTGTAAGGTAAAACGTCGAACACGGTCATCATCATCGGTGATTTTTCACACCATCTAACCTCATCAGAGGCGGGTGATTGTTACCGGAACTTGCCCCTTCCCCAGGTGGTCCCACCATCTGTGTGGCATCGAGTGTAATGAAAGTGCAC
Organism: Culex pipiens pallens; assembly: GCF_016801865.2. Lineage (NCBI taxonomy): Eukaryota > Metazoa > Arthropoda > Insecta > Diptera > Culicidae > Culex > Culex pipiens. The sequence continues at coordinate 59,674,957 of NC_068939.1, read as the reverse complement.
TTTCCATCCAGGATTTTGCACGTTTCTTTCTATCGCCGCAAAGTGCTTCCTGATTGTTGAAGTTGTTTGAAGAACAATAGTGCGGTGATTGAGATGAAACCTGGTACAAGATTGAGTTGAAAGGTGTGTGCATCGTCAGCCTTCGGGAGGTGTGTCAACCGCCTCCTTCCAAACAGGACACACGAAACCAAAAACACGTACGATATTTCCGGTCACGTAATTTCTCCCTCTGAAGACATTTTTACACGGCAAAGGGTCGACAAGTGATTCTTGACTGTCCGTGTGTACAAGCCATGTTAACGTGTGCTGTACATTAAAAAGCAAATTTCAATCAGCAGAACCTGTGCGGTTTGCGGATTTTACCTTCCAGCAGAGCGGGTTCCGAAATTGACCCGAGAAGTTGCTTATGCGTGGTAAACGAATCAGAACAACTTTTCAAGTGCTTTCTGAAAGGGGCTTCTTGAACACCGGAAGAGCTGCTGCTACGTGAGCATACATATTTCTCGTGCCCTTTTCACCATACGTGGTGCGGTCCATGATACTCACCTGGGCCGGAAAATCTCAAGAGGATCTCCATGGCCAGGTCGTGTGTATCAAGAGCCATGAACTATATAGAAACCCACACCGGGGTCGTCCTCGAGGGGTTGAGGTTGGGCAAGGTTTTTCCAAACCTCCTCCAACAACCATGATCTACATCCGTCCCTTCCGGTTTACACAGCGCCAGGCAAACGACCGGACCGTCATCCGAGAGTCATCGTGCCTAATTTAAAAATAAATGGCCGTGTGGCCAGATCCAACCGCAATGTATATAATATCTGCCAACCGCACACGCCGTATGCCGTGTAAGAGGAGTAGGTATCTGTGAGTTGTTGGGTAGCCCAGTGACCGGCTAGGTCCAATTTAAATTTAAATTACTCTCGTTTTTATCCTTTTACCGCTTTGAGGTCCGTGTCCATTTCCCCTGGCGGAACTGGCCAGGAGGTACTGCCCTCCTGTACATATCTTTGGGAAAACGCAATTTTTGCAATTTTGAAATAGTCGCTATCTAAATTTTGGTTGTAAATAAACGTAGTCATAGAAGCGTTATCAGAGCCAGAAACTCCAGATTGGCAAATAAAATCACAAACAAGTGACATTGTATGAAAAAAAGTTTTTTAATCCACCTTTAGGTGGTTGATGCCTTTCTCACATTCATTTACTGAATTCTCAGAACAGTGTTTAAATAACAATTAGTTTTATATAAATATCTGAGATCCGGCCTAAAAAAAAGTGTATATAAAACACTAAAGCACTTATAACTTTTGATAGGGTTGTCAGATCTCCAATTTTGGGCTCGTTGGAATGGTCTTTAGTTTACCTATCCAACGATGGGTCGCATAACCAACGATGCCGGATTAGATATCTGATATCTGAGATATCTGTATTTTCTTCGAATTCGAATTCGAAGCCATAGAAGATATTTTTAAAATTTCAACAGCAAGCTTTTTAATCATAATAAAGCATAATTCAAATACTCAGTTGTTGAAATTTTTAAATATAATCATTTAAAAAAAACTGTATAAACAGATTTTTGTGATTTTTGAAATCGAAAAATCTGTCAAATACAGATTTATCTTTATTTCTGGCATGGCTGCGCATGATAGATCCGGACAACTCTTTCATCAATTTTTTTTAGATCCGGCCTCAAAAAAATGTATGAGTATCACTTAAGTGCTCATAACTTTTGAAGGATCGTCAGATCTTCAATCTTTGGAACGCGTTGGAAAGGTCTTTCAAAAATCTTTGTAACAATATATAGCATGACAGGCATGACAGGGTGACAAAAACCACCCTTTTTACAATCCTCCTAAGGTTAGCTAAGACCGTTTTTTAGCATAAGTTTTGAAGTACTTCTCTAAAATTCATTATATCAACTAGGGTCTTGTGGGAGACCAAGACGGATCGAATGAGACCAAATCGGTTCAGCCAGTCCGGAGATAATCGTGTGCATATTTTTTGGTGCACGGACTTACAGACATACACACGCACAGACATTTGTTCAGAATTTGATTCTAAGTTGATAGGTATACGTGAAGATAGGTCAAATCAATCAAACCATCCACATTAACGACCCCCGGGTCTTTTGTGGTCTCTATTGCAAGTTTCTGCTCGAACCTAGGAGTTCGAAGGCTTGAATGGGGAGAGCACCCAAACCTCTTTTTACTCCAAGGAACCTTTCACCCCAGTGTTTGAACTGACGACCTTTGGATTGCGAGTCCAACCGCCGCCAGCGATTCCACCGGACTAGGCTTGGTTTGGTGTGTTGTTTGTACTTATGGCATGGAGACGACTCCTACACCTGGAATGACTTAACGGCCTAACAACCAAGGCCGGGACCGACATTTTACTTCCTCATCCGATGGAAGGTAGATGGGTCTAGAAGGTCGAATAAAGAAGTTCATTTTTAGAGTGATTTTATAGCCTTTCCTCAATGAGGTGAGGAAGGCAAAAATCTGTTTTGAAGCGTCATATTAGACATCATCTTCAAAAAATCGGAACTTGGTCCAGCGATCCCAGGTTAGTTGAGCATTTTATATACTAGTCTCAGAGCAAAAATCTTGTAGGATTGTGTTATTTTAGTTTCATGTTTTCAAAGACATGAAAATTTTATTTTTTGGACTTTTTGTTAGGTAGCTTAGGGACCATCCACAAACCACGTGGACACTTTTTTGTAAATCTCAACCCCCCCCCCTCGTGGACAATTGTCCATACAAAAAAAAACTTTTTTGTATGGATCGTGGACAATCGCCATACCCCCCCCCCCCCCCACAAAAATCTGATTCGTTTTAAACATAATATGTAGTTTTAAAACATTATTTTTCCCAATTAATTCTAATCTGCCCTTGATGTAGTCTCCGCTTGTCAAAATTTTGGTTATTACCTGTTAGGGTGACAGAATATTGACTATTTAAAATCGCTACAAACAAAAACAAGTACTACCGATTTCGCAGCGACTTTCC
>NC_068939.1:58555768-58653268 GCF_016801865.2 Culex pipiens pallens | reverse complement strand
AAAACTATGTAAAGAGGACAAAAATAAACTCATTGGCCAACGAACGCGCGAACTAAAAATAAAGAAAAAAGAAGAAGAAGAAGACCAATCACCCCATGCACATAAACAACGACACAAAAGAGATGAAAACAACACGAATCAGAAGAAATCCAATCACCCCATGTACACAAATAGCGACACAAAAGAGATGGAAAATAACACGAAAAAACAGGACTGCGCGTCCACACAGGCACCGCACTACTGATGCCATTATTTAATTATAATGACCAATCACCCCATGCACTCGAACAGCGACATAAAAGAGACGGAAAATAACACGAAAAAACAGGACTGAGCGTCCACACAGGCACCGCACTACTGATGCCATTATTTAATTATAATGACCAATCACCCCATGCACTCGAACAGCGACATAAAAGAGACGGAAAATAACACGAAAAAACAGGACTGAGCGTCCACACAGGCACCGCACTACTGATGCCATTATTTAATTATAATGACCAATCCCATGCACTCGAACAGCGACATAAAAGAGACGGAAAATAACACGAAAAAACAGGACTGAGCGTCCACACAGGCACCGCACTACTGATGCCATTATTTAATTATAATGACCAATCACCCCATGCACTCGAACAGCGACATAAAAGAGACGGAAAATAACACGAAAAAACAGGACTGAGCGTCCACACAGGCACCGCACTACTGATGCCATTATTTAATTATAATGACCAATCACCCCATGCACTCGAACAGCGACATAAAAGAGACGGAAAATAACACGAAAAAACAGGACTGAGCGTCCACACAGGCACCGCACTACTGATGCCATTATTTAATTATAATGACCAATCCCATGCACTCGAACAGCGACATAAAAGAGACGGAAAATAACACGAAAAAACAGGACTGAGCGTCCACACAGGCACCGCACTACTGATGCCATTATTTAATTATAATGACCAATCCCATGCACTCGAACAACGACATAAAAGAGACGGAAAATAACACGAAAAAACAGGACTGAGCGTCCACACAGGCACCGCACTACTGATGCCATTATTTAATTATAATGACCAATCCCATGCACTCGAACAGCGACATAAAAGAGACGGAAAATAACACGAAAAAACAGGACTGAGCGTCCACACAGGCACCGCACTACTGATGCCATTATTTAATTATAATGACCAATCACCCCATGCACTCGAACAGCGACATAAAAGAGACGGAAAATAACACGAAAAAACAGGACTGAGCGTCCACACAGGCACCGCACTACTGATGCCATTATTTAATTATAATGACCAATCACCCCATGCACTCGAACAGCGACATAAAAGAGACGGAAAATAACACGAAAAAACAGGACTGAGCGTCCACACAGGCACCGCACTACTGATGCCATTATTTAATTATAATGACCAATCACCCCATGCACTCGAACAGCGACATAAAAGAGACGGAAAATAACACGAAAAAACAGGACTGAGCGTCCACACAGGCACCGCACTACTGATGCCATTATTTAATTATAATGACCAATCCCATGCACTCGAACAGCGACATAAAAGAGACGGAAAATAACACGAAAAAACAGGACTGAGCGTCCACACAGGCACCGCACTACTGATGCCATTATTTAATTATAATGACCAATCCCATGCACTCGAACAGCGACATAAAAGAGACGGAAAATAACACGAAAAAACAGGACTGAGCGTCCACACAGGCACCGCACTACTGATGCCATTATTTAATTATAATGACCAATCACCCCATGCACTCGAACAGCGACATAAAAGAGACGGAAAATAACACGAAAAAACAGGACTGAGCGTCCACACAGGCACCGCACTACTGATGCCATTATTTAATTATAATGACCAATCCCATGCACTCGAACAGCGACATAAAAGAGACGGAAAATAACACGAAAAAACAGGACTGAGCGTCCACACAGGCACCGCACTACTGATGCCATTATTTAATTATAATGACCAATCACCCCATGCACTCGAACAGCGACATAAAAGAGACGGAAAATAACACGAAAAAACAGGACTGAGCGTCCACACAGGCACCGCACTACTGATGCCATTATTTAATTATAATGACCAATCCCATGCACTCGAACAGCGACATAAAAGAGACGGAAAATAACACGAAAAAACAGGACTGAGCGTCCACACAGGCACCGCACTACTGATGCCATTATTTAATTATAATGACCAATCACCCCATGCACTCGAACAGCGACATAAAAGAGACGGAAAATAACACGAAAAAACAGGACTGAGCGTCCACACAGGCACCGCACTACTGATGCCATTATTTAATTATAATGACCAATCCCATGCACTCGAACAGCGACATAAAAGAGACGGAAAATAACACGAAAAAACAGGACTGAGCGTCCACACAGGCACCGCACTACTGATGCCATTATTTAATTATAATGACCAATCACCCCATGCACTCGAACAGCGACATAAAAGAGACGGAAAATAACACGAAAAAACAGGACTGAGCGTCCACACAGGCACCGCACTACTGATCAAAAACAAAAAACAAAAAACAAAAAACAAAAAACAAAAAACAAAAAACAAAAAACAAAAAACAAAAAACAAAAAACAAAAAACAAAAAACAAAAAACAAAAAACAAAAAACAAAAAACAAAAAACATAAAACATAAAACAAAAAACAAAAAACAAAAAACAAAAAACAAACAAAAAACATGACATTCTTTTGCACGACAATTCAAATTAGAATGCGTCACTACAACAAAAAACTCTACTCATTAAGCAACCGCAAAAGCCTACATTCAGGGGCGACGCTGATGCAGAAAAAACAACAGCAACACTCCATTGAAATAGGACCCGCTCTGCACGGCTCAAATGTTGGGTACCGACTCCCAGAAGGCTGTGGGGGAGGTTGGCACAATTTCACCGCCGATTGACTCCATTCTGAGAGCGCAAAACGGCGCGCAAGTTTTTGTTGTCAGTTTTTCCCTCCGCTCTGGCAGCATCTGAAATTCCAACCAACTTCAAAGTGGTTTTTATTTTTGTTTCCTCGGCAGCACACATCAACACAAATACAGACACAAAGAGGAACAGTTGGGTGAGAATTTCCACGCCGAGCGTCTTTTGAAAGGAAAGCAGTAGGAGCAGCAGCAGCGTAGAAGGGAAACAAAAACGAAACATCGAAAAAGGAAATTTTTTGGGCCAGACTTGGGGTTTGCTTGTGTGTGTGTGTAAGTTTGGGTTAGTTTTTGGGGAGGCGAGCAAAAAGTGCACACAATTTAATTTGAAATTATTTTCTCAAAATGGGAATTTTCAAGCGTGGAGAACTCTTCGATTTTTGCGGACTTTGATGGTGAAAGTTGTGTGTAGAGCTGGGTAGATTTGAGGTACTTCTGGAATCTGCAATAACCCAGAGAGGAATTTTTTTAATTTGAACTGTAAATTTGTAGGATTACTCATTAAAGTGAACCAATGTTCTACAAAGTTGTAGAGATTACAAAAAACAAACCGAGCAACTTCTTTCCGATTTTGTGTTACCCATTTAGTATAAATAAACGTCACTATCCGAAAAAAGCTCTCTAATTTTTGTATTGGTGTACGACAATTTCTTATAGGATTTCTTATAGGATTCAATTGAAGTTGGCCTTCATCCTTGCAAAGCGTTAAGCTGCAGATTTCATATCTATAAAATTGGAAACCACAACGCCCTCACGGTCGGTCACCGGAAGCAAAACTTTGCCCTTTAAAATTGATTTTTATTGCCCTTCTACAGAATTTTGATTATGAATGGGTATTAGTTCGGGCAAAGTTTCCAGCTAATCCCGACAAATATATTATTAAGAGCAAAATGTGGTAGCACTCGTCGGAACAAAGAGTGCTTCCGGTGCCTCTCTGAGAAAAACTTTTCCCACCCACCCACAAACTCACACACCCACATCCGTACAATGGAAACAAAAATGTTTTCCCCCCAAAATGAAAGCGAGAAAGACCATTTCATTGCGAAACCGTACAAATGTTTTCTCAAAATTTCCCACGTCCCTCTCCCCCGCACGATAATAGTCTCAGCTGCACAAATTTGCCACTCAAATAGCTTTCGAAGCCCCGAGAACCGAGCATTTGTGCAGCATTATAAAACCCGCAGACGCGCAGGGATTTAGCTCGGACTCGGATTGCTCCGGCAGAAGTCTCAGCGGTTAGTCGTGTTTTTTCGCGGTGTGTTTGGCGCGTTTTTCACGGCGATTCCGAGGCGTGTGCGAGCGGACAAGCCCGTTCCGGTGGTCAGAGAGGCCACAATCTGGTCGTCGTGGACACGGCGGCGGTGCAGCAGCGGAAGAGGAACGAGTTCCTGCATCCGAGCAGCAGCAGCAGGAGGAGTGAGCAGCAGCGGCCGCGGAGGCAGCTGAGGCGAGAGACGGTCGTTGGTCGGTGGAATCGGCCCCGGAGAGTCGACTGCGGTCGGCGGACCAGTTTTCGGCCAGGCCAGGTCGGAGACAATCCCGTTGTTTACGTGGCTGGCAGCAGGCAGCACAACAACAACAACAAGCGCGCGCAAACGAGCTTCCCGCGCATCCCGCTGCGGGCGGCAGCCAGTGCGGCCAGTTCGGCGGTGAGTGCGAAAGGCGAGTTTTTTGTTTGCTTTTAGTTTTTTTTTTTTTTTTTTTTTCTCAGAGTTTTTTTTTTCCTGTTAGATTTTTTTTCTCATTTCTTCTGCGTTATTTTAGTCTTATTTTTGGTTTGATTAGTTTTCTTCCGTTTTTTCCTCAATCATGGATCCGACCGAGTCGGAACACGAGGAATCTGATTTCGATTCATCCATTGATGGTGACGAGGACGTGGAAATGAAGGACTCTGTCTCGGGAGTTCCTTCAAACACCACCAACAGGGACCACTTCCTGAAGGATAAGGATGCTGACGGTAAAGGGGGATCCACGGACGGGTCTAAGAGGAAGAAGCGAAAGCGTCCTAAATCAGATCCGAATCCGGTTCCCCCTCAACCACCGATTCCTCCCTTGACGCCAGACCCGATTCCCCCCTTGACTCCAAACCCAATTCCTTCTCCCAATCCAGATCCAATTCCTCCTAAAACACCGGTGCCGAATCCGGATCCAAATCCCCCACCGCTCCTGAATCCTCATTCCCAAAAACCGATTCCTCGTCCTCGTCAGTATCAAGAGGGATCGCAAACGGAATGGGTGGTCTTCTTCCGGCCCAAACAGAAGCCGTTAAACTTTGTACAGATCACCAAGGATTTGCAGAAGCACTATCCTGGGGTGGTCGAATGTACCAAGCTGAACAAGAGCAAGCTCCGCGTGATCGTGAACTCCGCGGTGCAAGCTAATCAGATCGTAACTGATCTGCGGTTCAGCATTGAGTACCGTGTTTGGATTCCGGCCCACAAAGTCGAGATCGACGGCGTGGTGACCGATGACAGTCTGTCGCTTGTCGACCTCTCAAGGGCGGTGGGACGCTTCAAGAACCCTAAACTTCCAGCTGTGGAGGTACTCGAGTGCCGGCAACTGGGCAACGTCACCACCGAGGGTGGCCAGAAGAAGTTCATTCCTTCTGCCTCGTTCCGGGTGACTTTTGCAGGGTCAGCTCTGCCGGACTACATTGAGCTGTACAAGCTTCGGCTTCCAGTTCGATTGTACGTTCCGCGAGTGATGAGCTGCGAAAACTGCCAGCAGTTGGGACACACCAAGACCTACTGCAGCAACAAGAGCAAGTGCTCAAAGTGCGCCGGCCCCCACAAGGACGTGGATTGCCAAAAGCAGGCTGAAAAATGCCTGCTTTGTGGCGGGGAACCGCACAAAACTCGACAGTGCCCAAAGTACAAGGAGCGCGAGGACAAGATGAAGCGATCCTTGAGGGAACGCTCCAAGAAGTCCTTCGCGGAAATCCTTAGTCAGGTGACCCACCCCAATCGCTTCGCTCCTTTGGCGGACGAAGATTCGGGGGACGAAGATTCCGATGTGGAGGTCCTCTTCCAGAGAGACGAGGAAAGTGACTCTTCCGGACCAAACCCGAAGCGCAACAAGGCTTCCAAGTCCAGGAAAGCCGCTGGCGGCAAGGGTAAGGAAAGTGACTCGTTGAACTTCGAGGAGGATTTTCTTTTCGGTCCGTCGGGTAAGCCCGCTCCGAAGCCGGCACCGAAGCCGACACCGAAGCCGGCACCGATTCCTCTCAAGCCGCTGAAGCCCGTTCCCAAGCTGCCAAAGATCCCCCTAAAACCGGTTCCTCAACCGAATCCGATCACCGATGCCTTCAAAGGAGTCCTTCCTTTTTCCACAATCGTGGAATGGCTGTGCTCTTTCGTGAGTGAACCGACGCGTTTAATCATAAAGCGGTTTGAGCCTCTCGCTAGACACATCGGGAAACAGCTTGCTAGCACGATGCCCCTCTTGTCGTTCATTTCCTTTGATGGGTAATACACCAAAAACGAAAAACGGCATCTCCTTTCTACAATGGAATTGTAGAAGTTTAACCCCCAAGTTAAACGATTTTCAACAATTCGCATTCGAACGGGACTGTGATGTGTTTGCGCTGAGCGAAACGTTTCTTATCGGAGATGAGACGCCAGCTTTCCGGGGGTACAACATCATCACAGAGAGCAGGGCAGGGCCAAATAGAGGTGGAGGCGTACTGATTGGGGTCAGGAAATGCCACACTTTTAGAAAGGTCACGCTCCCGAATCTAGGAGGAATCGAAGCAGTCGCAGTACAGGCCAGGATCAGAGGACTGGACATTTGCATTGTGTCCGTCTATGTTCCCCCACAGGTGTCGTTAACTCGACAAAAGTTGTGGGGTATGCTTGAGCTGTTGCAGGCACCGCGACTGGTTCTGGGTGACTTTAATCTTCACAGCACCGAGTGGGGAAGTCACAAGACAGACCCTCAAGCATATCTGATTCATGAACTGTGCGACGACTTCCAGATGACCCTCCTAAACAGGGACAAGCAAGTTACGCGGATTGCAACACCACCAACGCCAACTACGTCCGGTACGAAGGCGAGTGCCATCGACTTGTCGCTCTGTTCCAACAGTCTGGCAGTTCTCTGTGACTGGAACGTGCTTCAAGATCCTCGTGGCAGTGATCATTTGCCGATCGCTATTCTGGTTAGCCATGGCCCACAGCAATCGACAACGGTGGAGATGCCTTACGATCTGACGCGAAATATCGACTGGAAACAGTACGCGGAGGCAGTCTCCATTGGAGTTGAGTTGCGAGCTGGGTTGGCACCGCTTGAAGAATATGCGTTTCTGGCTAATACGATCTATGACAGTGCGTTACAAGCTCAGACAAAACCCGTCCCGGGACCGTACATCCGAACGCGCCCTCCTCTTCCCTGGTGGGACAAGGAGTGTACGGATCTCTCGGCGGCCAGGTCTGAAGCTTATGTGGACTTCTGCAAGTGTGGAATCCGAGCGAACTTCCAAAAGTACAGAGCTCTTGATCGCAGGTACAGTAATACTCTGAAGCGGAAGAAGCGAATGTACTGGCGGGAGTTCGTTGAAGGATTACCAGCAGATACGTCCATGAGCACTCTGTGGCGCGTTGCGAGGGCCATGCGTAGAGGTTCCGTTCCGAACGAGAGTGTGGAAAAATCGGACAAGTGGATATTGGATTTCGCCAAGAAGGTGTGCCCGGACTCGGTGCCGACACAACCATCATTCGACGTTGTTGATGGGAGCGATTCTAATCCTCCCTTCTCGATGGTAGAGCTCTCCATAGCACTATTGACGGGCAACAACACTGCTCCTGGTCCGGACAAGATCAAGTTCAGCTTGCTGAAAAATCTTCCGGACGTCGCCAAGCAGCGTCTGTTGAATCTGTTCAACAAGTTCGTGGAGCAGAACATAATTCCACACGAATGGCGACAGGTCCGGGTGGTTGCCATTCAAAAGCCCGGTAAGCCGGCATCCGACCACAACTCGTATCGTCCAATCAGCTTGCTGTCGTGTCTACGCAAGTTGCTGGAGAAGATGATCCTCGACCGCCTCGAACCATGGATGGAACGAGAGCACTTGCTGTCTGACACGCAGTATGGCTTCCGGAGAGGCAAGGGAACAAGCGACTGTCTAGCCTTGCTGGCCACAGGGATCGACATAGCCCGTGGTAAAAAACAGCAAATGGCTTCTGTCTTCCTAGACATCAAGGGTGCATTCGATTCAGTCTCCATCGATGTGTTGGGAGTAAAGCTGCGGCGGAGCGGTCTCAATCCGACGATGTGCAACTTCCTCATCAACCTGTTGTCAGAAAAACACATGCACTTTGTGCAAGGTGATCTGGCAATCACCCGGATAAGTTACATGGGTTTGGCACAAGGCTCACGCCTTAGTCCATCCATGTATAACTTCTACGTCAGCGACATCGATGATTGCTTGACCGGAGACTGCACCCTTATACAGTACGCAGATGACGCAGTGGTTTCAATCGCTGCCAAGAAGGAAGTCGATCTGCTAGAACCCTTGCAAGATACCCTGAACAACTTGGCCCATTGGGCAGTTGGAAAGGGTATTGAATTCTCTCCGGAGAAGACGGAACTGGTCGTTTTTACGGGGAAGCATGAACCGCCGCAGCTCAATCTTTCTCTCTCGGGAAAGACTATCGAGCAGTCGGACCACTTCATGTACATGGGTACCATCTTCGATCAAAAGGGAACATGGGGGAAGCACATTAACTACCTGAAGCAAAAGTGCCTGCAAAGAACTAATTTTCTGCGCAGCGTCTCTGGCAACCGGTGGGGTGCTCATCCTTCTGACCTGCTTCGACTGTACAAGACAACGATACTCTCGGTGCTGGAATATGGCAGTTTCTGCTTCCAAACAGCTGCGAAATCACGCTTGTTGGTTCTCCAGCGGATACAGTACCGAAGTCTTCGCATTGTCTTGGGATGCATGCACTCAACTCACAACATGACCCTCGAGGTCTTGGCGGGAGTGTTGCCTCTGCGAACTCGTTACTACGAACTGTCTTACCGGTTCCTGATCCGGTGTGATTACAGGAATAAACTGGTAATTGACAACTTTGAAACGTTGCTGAACCTTCACGTTGAGTCTCGGCGCATGCTTCTATATTATGACTTTATGTCATCGTGGGAGTGGAGCCCGAGCACAACGGTACAGCGCACGCCTCCGTTAACCAGCAGCACCCTGATTGGGTTCGACACGTCCATGAAAGCCGATACTCGCGGTATCCCAAACCATCTTCTGCGGGGAGTTGTACCGTCGATCTTCGCATCAAAGTACAACCATGTTCCTCCAAACAACAGATTCTTCACCGATGGCTCCAAGCTCGACGGCTGTACGGGCTTCGGTGTTTATCATGAATCTTATCAGCTGTTCTTTAAGCTGAAGGACCCGAGTTCGGTTTATGTCGCAGAGTTAGCCGCGGTTTACTGCGCACTGCGAATCATCGAGACCATGCCACCTGACCACTACTTCATCTTTACCGATAGCTTTAGCTCTGTTGAGGCTATCCGGACTCTGAAGCCGACCAGGGAGTCTACGTTTTTCCTCACGGAAATACGCAAGACTTTAAACAACCTGGCGGCTCAGTCCTTCAGCATCACGGTGGTATGGGTCCGCGCTCATTGCTCGATTCCGGGTAATGAGAAAGCGGACTTGCTCGCCAAGAAGGGTGCTGAGAGTGGAAACATTTTTGAAAGGCCAATTAGCCTACAAGAATGCTACGGTTTTCCGAGGCAGCGTGCGCTTCTGGATTGGCAAAATCAATGGGACGACGACACCAAAGGACGTTGGATGTATTCCATACGACCTAAGGTGCAAAGAAAAGCCTGGTTCAAGGGAATGGACTTGACGCGTGGATTCATCAGAACGATGTCCCGCCTTATGTCGAACCATTACTCGTCCAAGGCTCATCTTTACCGTATCAACATGAGTGATACGAACATATGCGACTGTGGGCAGGGTTATCAGGACATCGACCATCTCGTATGGGCGTGTCCAGATCACCAGGCTCACAGAATTAAGTTGAAAGATACCCTCAGGGCCCGAGGAAGACCACCAGAAATCCCGATGCGAGACGCGCTATCTCAGCTAGACCTTGATGTTCTCTATCCTATCTATCAGTTCCTCTCAGATTCCAAAATATCTATTTAGTTTTCTTCCAGTTAGTTTCTCTTCAGTTATTTTTCCTCTATTTAGTATAACTCGCCTTCACACAAAGCCGTCGTTTCTGGTTGCACCGGAAGCAAAGCAAGATCGCCCCAGCAGCTGGACACCGAGTTGCGGCTGAGGACAAAACGCAAAGGCCAGAAGAGCCAACCAAGACCCCTACACAATCCCCCTTCCCTTCCCACGCCTTGTCTTTAACATCAATCCCTTCCCTACTAACCCCGAGTAGGCCGCGGGTAATCGGCTCCCCTCCCACTAACATTTACACACAAGATCCTCTGTAATTATTAAGTTTTTTGTAATTACAAAAGCCGACTCGGTCCTAACCAGGTCCCAGTACCGAAAAGGACCTAATAAAAATAATTTTACGAAAAAAAAAAAAAAAAAAAAAAAAATAGCTCGGACTCGGCTTATCAAGCCGAGCTGCCGGCTGGAGAGGAAAATTCGGGAAAATTCAGAAGTACGAGCCCAGGCATCATACGGGGCCGACGGACAACTTTGGACAATGCTTGCGGAAAAGCGAATAGAATGGCTTTAATTGCAAGCTTGTTTGTGGCGAATAATTGCTTCCCGAATGGAATTGAAGACAACAAAGGGGAAATTGCTTGAAGGGATTTGCTTTATTTTTGGTTATTTGGTGCGATTTTTGGGAGATTTTAAAATTTAACCTCATTTAATCAAGTAAAAACCACAAAAGATATTTTCACTTTAAAATCAAGTCTTCTCAACTACAACATTCAAAAAAGAACCAATTATTCACTCAAATCCTGTGCAAATTGGTCGATTCAGGTTTAAAACAATCAAAACCCCTTCTCAATTGAAGTGAGTTGTAATTTTAACACACGAAAAATGACCGTAAGCCTGCATACCCGTGTGTTTACATTCCACGCAAACATTTGCTCAAACATCAAGCTCATACTGTTATCACACGGGGGGTTAGCGAAAATTCCACTTGGAACACATACGAATAAAAAATGGTGGTTTTAGTAAAACAGAAAGTGGGGGGATGCATTCCCGTGTGAGTGGACCACAAAACGACCCGACCCCCAAATAGGTAAACAACAAACAGAAAATTTCCATTTTCGCTAACATGCCTGGGGAGGGGGTTGAACAACCCTATGCGATAATAGTTTTTTTCCCCCAAGTGTGTGAAAATTGTCATCTTTTGGTTGTGTAATACAAAATAAAATTGAATTTATTTTCTTTAATTTGTTGATGCAAATTTCCCATGGAAAAGAAATGATTTAAAAGCGAAGTTGATAAGAATAAAACTAAAGATTTTTTTTGCATGGGGCAGATTTAGGGGAAATTCTCGTATCTTTGGCAGGTTAAGCTCTCGCTCCTAACTCCATCCAATTTGCTGATTTTCACTATTTAAACAACTAATTTTGCAAAACTTTTGGTAGAAACTTGCTTGCTCACTTCTTTTTAAGTTATTTATCACTCGATTTCAGTTGAAAACGCTTTTAATTAGCTTTAATTGCATGTCAAAGTTCTGACCTGCCAACATTAGAGGCACGCTGGAATTAGATGCTGTTCCCCTAGGACTTCATTGTAGCTTTCTGGACTGCTGGTTTTCCTAGTCACAGTATGTAAAAAAAGTATTTACACCCCTCGGGCACTATGCACATTTTGTGATGAAACATGTAAACAATTAAAATTTTGACAGATACCTAGTACTACGTTTTGTTCAGAAAATCATGCCGAACATTTTGGTACAAAAAGCTCATGATGAGATGATTTCTATAAAAAGTTATATAACGAATACTATTACAAAAATAAAAAAGGTGCAAAAAAAGTTTGTACACCATTCAAAAAATTAACATAAATAATGTTAATTGTTGACAAATCACTATAAATCCAGCCTCCCAACTCGAAATAGGCATCCTTGACTAATTGAAAAAATAATTTGGATTGAATATAAAGTTAACTAATTACTTAGTATAAAAGTTTATATAACTTTGGAAATTCTATATAAAACTTATCATAAAATTTCCGATCTTTTGATACCCATACATCTAGGTTTTCTTTAAAACCTACGTTTTTAAATACCTGGGCAAAAAGTAAGTTTGATCCACGAGAAAAAAAATTACGAAATTCCATACATTTTTGGCAGGTTGCTCAAACGAAACCATAACAATGTTTTTGCTTAGGTATTTAAAAACGTGGGTTTTATAGAAAACCTGGATGTATGGGTATCAAAAGATCGGAAATTTTATGCCCTTTTTGATGCCACATAGGTTGACTTGTGAATTGTGGACCGGTTCAGATGCCGGCGGATTTTCCGACGACGTAATTCCGGATTGGTACGAAATTCCAACGAAAAATCTATTCTATCGATACAAATACCCCCAAAACGGTGTTATACTCACTCCAAAATGTTTAATTTAGCAATTCTATGGTAATATGTTGACATTTATGTGAATTAAAAGTTTGCAAAATTAAGTTTAGATAAGTTTTATATAGAATTTCCAGAGCTATATAAACTTTTATATTAAGTTATTAGTTAACTTTATATTATGTATGTATGTATGTATGATCCCCATACCCGCAGGCAACTTGGTCCTGGAACACATGTGAGCGCTAGGTGAACAATTCGATCATCTTTTACTCCGTAATCTGTACACCCACGTGCATAAGTTTTTTTGCACGAATTTTAGTGCTACAAATACCGGCGCATAGATCAAAATGGGTTCCCTCTTCCCTCCCCAAGCGCCGGAAATTTGTAGCGGGTGTTGGGACACTTCGCATAGACGCCCTTGCTCCCATCACGTCACTGAGGGTATGGAGCGACGAGAAATTAATAAGCATGCCCCCTCAGTCGAACCTTCATTAGAGAAGCAGGCAATCCACAACTCACAGCGAACGACCAAAGGAACACCCTACCGCGTATTTAGTAAATTGGCGTAGTTGTCTTCATTGGAATGTATGAATGTTAGAATTGATGAAAGGGTTATTTGAAAAAAATAATGGAAAGCTCTCACCAAAAACACGAAATCTTCAAAAACAGCTTCACTCCCTCGTTCACTCCAATCGTTTCGCCACGTTCCACATGAATCTTTAGATTTCTTGAGTTCTTGTCTTGAATCTGCCTTGATCAGCAGAATTTCCGGCAGTAGACCTGATCCACCACGATATACAGCAAGCACCACACGACTTTGAAGTGCTTGGACGATGATCATCACCCCTACCTTTGTCAGTTATTCTTGATTGACGTTGTTGTCGGTAAGGATCAGCCATCAAACACGTCCCCAACGCCGTCCTGGATGTTATGTTGCAGGAACTTGACCCACAGGAACGCTTGAGTTAATGGCCACTTCGCAATTATTGTTCCTGCGGCCTGCCTTTCTTGTTCCGTTGTCGTAGGACCAAATTTCTCATGCTCCATCAAAAAAAAAAGCTTCCAAATTGGTTCCACCACTTCCACTGTAAATGACTGGCACCCGAGAAGTATCGAGATCTTCGTATTTTAACTTATTTCACTCATTTTAAAGAAAATTTAAAAATTATCTAGGGTCGAAAATGACAGCAAACGAAAAATGCGTCCGACCACAGGCACAGATTGCTTCGATCTCCAAGTTATTAGTTAACTTTATATTCAATCCAAATTATTTTTTCAATTAGTCAAGGATGCCTATTTTGAGTTGGGAGGCTGGATTCATGGTGATTTGTCAACAATTAACATTATTTATGTTAATTTTTTGAAATGCGTACAAACTTTTTTTGCACCTTTTTTATTTTTGTAATAGTATTTGTTGTATAACTTTTTATAGAAATCATATTTTCATGAGCTTTTTGTAGCAAAATGTTCGGCATGAGTTTCTGAACAAAACGTAGTACTAGGTTTCTGTCAAAATTTTAATTCTTTACATGTTTCATCACAAAATGTGCATAGTGCCCAAGGGGTGTAAATACTTTTTTTACATACTGTATTTAGGTGGTCCTTCCATAGTTGGCTCAGATAGTTTGAAGGCAACGAGAACTAAAAGCAGTTTAATATGGCAGTGAGGTATAGCCTTGCAGTGAACCTAAATAACCAAAAGTGAGTATTTCGACATAAAGACGAAACAAAATAATTTTACAGTTATTCAAAAGACCTTTAATTTGGTATAACATGATTTATGGTCGAATACTATTATCAGAAAAACTATCCGATCCATTTGATTTCTATTCTTAAATCTTTTTTTGGGTTCCTCAAATAATTTTATCCATATAATTTTCAATACTGATACAATTTTCGTACATCTCTGTTGATTAGGCTTGATTGAAAAGATGATAGATTTTATTCTTAAAAAATGTAAATTATCCGGATATCCGAAGTCCTGGCTCTATTAAAGACAGCCACCAAATTCGTATGCAGAAATCAATGAAGCAAAATGGATTTTTTGGACCTAAAAAATCGTCGGCTAAAGTTTCATCCAAATTATTAAATGTAATGAAATGTCAATTTGAGTAAACATTGAAAATTGCCCTGCTCTCTTGTTCTAACTAGATTGATTGAGCTAAAAGTATTCTTTTTAAAATTCCGTTCAACTTTCTAAACTTCTGATTTTTTCTGGATTTGAATAGTACCGAACAAAAATTACCACAAAATACTTAAAGTTTGAATGCAAGAATTGACGAATATTTTATTAAATTTCCGGTCGAATCTGGTACATTTCGCTATTTAATAGTCATTTTGCCGAAGGTCATTTCTCCGAATGCGACGTTTCACCGAAAGTTTTGCTTTCCTCATCGCACACTCGAAAATTGAACTTCTTTGACCTACCGTCACGTATACCTATCGACTCAAAATCAAATTCTGAACAATTGTCTGTGTGTGTATGTCTGTATGTCTGTGCACCGAAAAATATGCACACGGTTATCTCCGGACTGGCTGAACCGATTTTAGCCGTTTGGGCTCATTCGATCCGGCATGGGGTCCCACAAGACCCTAGTTAATATTATGAAGTTTAGAAAAGTACTTCAAAAGCTATACTATTTTTGTCAAAGTCCGGATGATTGTAATAAGAGCGTCTTGTTATATATTTTTCGAATGGCATTTAAAAGACCTTTCAAATGAGCCTAAAACATCGAAGATCTGATAACCCTAACCGTAACAAAAGTTATGAAAATTAAGTGTTTTTAATATACTCTTTTGAAGCCGGATCTCAGATATTTCAACGGAAACTATGTCCGAATCGCAAAGCCAAAAATCCGATGGTAAAATCGCATGCAAAAGCATGCACATCACCTTCGTCAAAAAAGACACTTAATATTACACGTTGCATGTACAATTTTTGTAAACACAAAAAAAGTTGCAACCGACGCAACTCAAACCCAGCATTAACAGTTAGGACTGGCGCCTTCGCCCGCTTGGCCATCAGACCGTTGAAAAATAGAAAGGATAAACGAATCTATGAGCTTGACATATCGGTCAAGTAGGTTTCCCATACTGATGGGCTACATATTTCAGGGTGTAATATTACACAGAATTTCATAAAAAATACATTTTTTTTTACACCCAGGCATTTTACACGCAGCTGAATTACTACTTTATTTGCTGTGCAATCATGCGACCTATCGTAGGATGCGTAATCAAAAGACTTAGAAACTCCTTATTTCACAATGCATAAATAAAATAATTTTCAGATAAATTATCTTTTTACATGGAATTGCTCATGTTTTATGAAATAAAAAACTAAAAAAAAATGTTAACATGTATTAAAGCTGTTGTTTTTTTTTAACTGCTAATGTCAAAAAAAAGCCATTCAACATAAGTTAGAAGCGATTTTTTTTACATTAAAGAACTTTTTATGTTTTATATAATGCAAAAGTTAACAGATTTTTTTGAAAAACCTTTTTGAAAGAACTGTTTTAGTTAAAAAAGAATGGAAAAAGTACAGAAACTAGATTTGAAAAACCAATTTATTTCTAATGAACTGAACATGTTGAAAAGAGTGCGAAAACTCAACATTTGATTTTCGAAATCGAAAAGAATATAAAACTCATAATAGTAGTTTATGCAACAAGTTGCAAAAAGAGGATTTTTTCAGCACGAGTCGCACATTTATCCAACGAGGTTCACCGAGTAGGATAAATACGAAGAGTGCTGAAAAATCAAGTTTTGCAACGAGTTCCATACAACATTTTTGGCAATTCCAAAAAACACACACTGAGTGAAATTTTAAGTCAAATTTTCATGTATTTTGTCAACAAATCGTTTAAATCAAAAAATGTTGAAAAGTGTTACTTTTCGAAACAAGTGCTGAAAAGTTCAACTTTTCAGCACCCATTTGAGTGCTGTAAAGTAGAACTTTTCAGCATTTATTTTGAAAAGTGTTGCTATTAGATTCTGTTATTTTTGGTACAGAGAAGTAGGCTATTTCGTCGTTCAAGAATGACAGGAAAAGTAAATAGTTTCACGACGGAATTGCAAAAATTATTTTCAAAGTACTACAAATTGATACTTGAAAATTTCTGAACATTTTTCATCGATAAAAAGTATAGGTCATCGCTTTGAATTTTGTGATATTGGAGAAATACTTGGAATATTTTTCAGTTTCCTTGAAAAAAATAGATTTTTTTCTATATTTTGCCCAAAATAAATATTTTTATGTACTGAAATATTTTAAAGTACTACGAATTGATTCTTGAAAATTTCTGAACATTCTCCATCGATAAAAGTATTGGTCATCGCTTTGAATTTTGTGATATTGGAGAAATACTTGGAAAATATTTGAGTTTCTTTGATAAAAATAGAGTTTTCGCAATATTTTGCCCAAAAGAAGTATTTTTATGTACTAAAATATTTTTCAAAGTACTACAAATTGATTCTTGAATATTGCTGAACATTTTCCATCGATTAAAAGTATAGGTCATCGGTTTGAATTTCGAGATATTTGCCTTCCAATATATTTTCGGAGAACTTGTCATGGTAAAAAGAAATGCAAAATACCCAAAAAAAATATTTTTTTATATCCAAAAAAAAAAAACGATTCATTCGATTTCATAATATCTATCATTTAAAAAAAACACCAAAAACACGTTTGCACCAAAAAAGGCCTCAGATTTGCACGACACCGCCGCCATCACGTCACGCGGCTGACAAACGGGTTTTCCACCAGCAGCAGAGAGGTGGTGGCTTTACGGGTAAAATTTATGACAGGATCAACGGAGCCGTTTCCCAGTTGGGATGCTGCAGTGGCAGCAGCCACCGTCGCGGAAAATATGTCAAAATATTGAAGAGTAATCGATCTAGGAGCAATTTATTTTTCTCATTTTTCAAATGGGTTCAATTTCGTTTCAGTGGTGGGCTGAGATAGTGGGAGGAAATTCGGTCCTCGAGGGAGGAAGAAAGTGCTTTTTCTTGCACCGGGTTTCATTCGGGGTTTTTTTCCGCAAGATTTATGTCACTCTGGGAGCGACTGACGTCCATGGTTGAGACATTGACGGCAGGGTTGGGATTCCAATCGCGATTTTTTTTTTGAATAGTCATAATAAATCTTTATGAATGTTCACTTTAGAAATATTTTTAAGAAAATTTAAATTTACAATCACTGATTCGAGTTCTCCAATCCATCTCAAACTAATTTCATACAAATTGAGCTCAGCTGATCTCACCGCGGCTCGAATTCTGAGGACGCACCCCATTTCAGCAAATGAAAAAAAAAATCCGCCGTCCAGCCTCCGTACGAACCGCGACGTGAGAAAATCCGCATTTTTATGATGCAAAATTGAATTAATCGCTCAATGCCAAACATGCCCTCCTGAAAAGCCGAACTCTCCGTAGGAGTGGAAGCCGCCGCAAGACTGCACTTAGCGCAGCATCTTAGTGCACAATTGCACTTTTACGCTACTGGACCCACTCCGAGAGGAGGGGTACCTCGGCGAATCGTTGCCACAGAGCGTGGCAGGTGTAGGCCCAACCCGGGGCTCCGAGCACGAATCGGTAACGCCCCCCAGAAGAGTCTCTTCTTGGACGGCGGTGGCGGCGACTGCAACACTTCTTCGTCGATAGTTCAATCGGCGCTCCAGGGCTAACCTTTGCCAATTGCTTGAGCTTCTTCCAACGCTACGGAGACGGGACACAGGTAATCGAAACAGAAGCGGGGTAGCGCACGAGGAACGCTTTGAATCCGAGATCCGATCGGAGCTCCAACAGTTCACAGAGATTGTTGCATGTCGATGAGCGGATGAACATCGGCAGTTAGCAGAAATCACTGTTGTTGTTGTTCACTGGCGCAACGGGCGGTAGACTAAGTGAAGATGTTGGCGATGGCATGGCATAGCAGAGCTATTAGCGTGGTAGAACGTTGTAATTCACACCGTGGCCAATTTGTCTTCTTGTGATACTTGTAGTGCATCGAGGCACGGAAAGAATTGTGCTTGTAAAATGTTATATTTTGTTTGATGAACAACTTTAGTTTTAAACCGGAACATTCAACAATGACCATGACCTTACGGATATAATTTCTACTACTGATCTTCTAAACGTAATCCGCATGAATGATGAGAATCGCCTAGACAAGGTTTGACCAATTTGTCACTACCTGGTTTCATCTGCTTGTCAAATTTCAAATATCATCAATTTATTACACGCACATTAAGGATGACCCACAAGTCTTCGTCTGTGACACATCACAGCTGACGAATGCCACCAACCTTGCCTTTGATGGCAAAGTGATGCTGATCTTGGCAAGATCTCGGCGAGAAGCAGAATCGATCTGAACCGGAGGTTGGAGGAAGTTCACGAAGCAAACTTGCGCGCGTGCTTTGTCGAGTGACATTTAAACTCTGGCTGTGCGATTTGGCGCGGTTGATGAATGGAGCTTGGTCTGGGCACGAACCGTAGTGGGTCTTGGCAATTTTCGAGTGAAACTCGATCGGGTTGCTTGGTTCTGCTGGCGAGGCCTGACCATAAGAATGTTCTAAATTTGGGAGAATATTTTATTTTAACCCACAAAACTTTTTTTTCGTAAAATCGCGATAACTCGTGATGTTTATAAGCAAACCCCTTATGTCTATATATCAAAATTTTTGTAATTGTCTGCTCTACAACTTTGTAGATTATTGTAACACTCTAAAAAATAACCCTGCAAAGTTAGAAAAAACACGAAATTTTAAAATAAAAAATGTTGTTCTAAATGAAAAAATGACCCTTCTGGGTCAATATAGATTCGAAAAGAACATTAAATTTCCCATAAAATGACATGTTCCAAAAAAATTTACAGTTGAGTAACGGAAAATGGGAGAATTTTTAAAACTTTTTTAATGTTTTTTTTCGATGAAAAATACGTTTTTTCGGAATTCTGAGTACGCCATCAAATCGGGCGTCTAATTTTACATAAAAGTCCCCTTGACACCAAATTTCTATCTCATCACCATTTCAGGCTGCAAATTATTGAAAAACACATCTTTTTTCCCATGTTCAAAAATGGAAGGGGTCGTACTGCCCCTCCGTCACGAGATATCAAAAAACGGACCTCGGATTCGTGATCAGGGACAAAAGTTACCCCTTAGGACCAAGTTTCACGCAAATCGAAGAGAGGTCGGGGCAACTGCTGTGTGAGTTGGCGGAGAATTACTCACTTCTAATTATATGTTAAATATTGTTAATTGTAATGCATGTAAAATTAAGCTTAAGTAAAAAAAGTTGAAGGTGTTGCAAGGAAAAGCTTTTTTTTATTCTAAAAGTTCAATTTTGTTTAAAATTTGAAAATCGAATAATGAGTTGGAAGCATGAATTATCTAGTACATGCCTTAACTTATGCAGTTATACCTTTTCATGCTTATTTTTATTTTTTGAAGGTTTTTAAAACCATAAAAATATTTTTTAGTTGAGATTCAAAAAAATAATATTGAACCAAGTTATAAACTTTAGAAACATTGTAATTTTAAAAAGATGATGGTGAAAAAAGCAAAAAAGCAACCTTTTTCTCTCGATTTTTTCAAACTTACAAAGCTTGTTTTAGAAACAATTAGCAAAATTTATAAAGCACAAAAATAATTGTACACAGAAAAAAATCTATATAGGAATATATTCACGTTTATGGTGCAAATGCACCATACTCATAAATAAATTCTTTCGTGGATCTCACATTCGTGAACTTAATTCACGATTACGGGAATTGCTTTTTTCTGTGTAGTGATCATTTAAGTATGATTTGATTTTTTTTTTTGAATGGTAACTCTGATTTTTTTGAATTTTCTTATCAAAATTCCTGATAAGAACTTTTTGATCAAAAAATTTTTCACGCGGAAAAAAATAAATAAAACAAACATCGAAACTGTGCTTGCAATTCGTTTATCTTTGCTTGAAACTTCACGAAATTAAAAAAAAACTTTTTTAATACTTATTAAGGGAATTGAACTACACATTATAAACAGTTCATATAAATTAGAGGTCAAATGGCTGAGCCGTATAAAAAATTAAAAATACATTTTATTTGTTTTTTTTTTTACTTTTTTCGTATGAATTTGTCAGTAAAATAATTTAAAGTTTTTCTTCAATACCTTCAGGACAGAAAAAACTACTTTTTATTATGAGTAGTTGTATAGAACTTCTTGAAGACAATTTTTGTATTTTTTATTTGGATGAAACTTTGTCAATCAATTGGATCCAAATAAGTAATTTTGCGTTATCGGTTATTCCATACAAGTCTCCATGCAAATGTGGGTGCTGTTCGTTTAAAAGTATTATGAAAATATTCGAATATCTGTATTTGAGAAATATTTTTCTGTTTGATTTGGGGTGTTTTGAAAAGTTGTAGGTTATGAGGTTATGGCTAGTCGGAAAAAGTACTAATTTTTTTTCTATTTTTTATCACAGAAACTTGTTTTTGACAGAATTAAAAAAAAAAAAGATTTTTTCATTCTCTTTATATGTTTTACTACACAAAAAGTGTCAACTTTTGAGCATTAACTTTTGACGGACTTTTATTTGTCAAGACAAGATTTTTTTTTTGAAAAAATATGGAGTTTCTAAAAATATTTGTTGACTAATTGAATTAGTAATCAAACTTACTAATTGAATTAGTAATCAAAAAGTACTTCTGTAATTTTCTGAAAAATTACATCGTTTTTGAGTTAAAGCTATTTTTAGGTACATTTAATTAAAAAATATTGCCCCTCCTCATCAAAGTATATATTTGAAAACACAGGGAAAACTTCATCCAATTTTCATTTTTTGAACACTGTTAATCCAATATTTGGTTGCTGAGATAAAGTCTAGCAAAAAATCAAAAATTACGAAAAATATGTTTTTTTAAGTGCTAAATTGAGGGCCGAATCCTTCAATTATTATTCGATGATGTCGTTGAAACTATTGATCCGATTTTGAATGTTAAAAATAAAATTCGTTGAAATATTTCATCCAGATTTGTTTAGATTTATAAATACACGACTTACGTTTCAAAAGGACTAAATAATTCAATTTGTAAATAGTGTTAATGTAAAAAGTGGTTTAAAAACTTTTTTTTTTGTAGACAGCCATTGATGTAACATGACTGATTTTTATCCATTAAACGTAATGAAGCAATTTATAATTTATTGCTTTTTGCTCTTAAAAATTTGTCACTTTCACCTACCCGAGACCAACATTTCGACTTCTTTCAATATGCGAGCTGCGAAAACCGTTCTAAGAACCATCAACACCTCAGCGAAGCCGGTGTGTGGTGGGCCAAAACTATTCATTCCAAAGGTTGTGATCAGCTGTGTATTACTAATATTAACCACCATTGCCGGGCATTGTTGTTGTTGTTGCTCGGCGGGTAGTTTTCACCCTATCGCGGGTTGAACTCTGGCTAGAAGACTTAAGAAGTGCAGCAGAACACTGGCAGAAGAAGTCGTCGGCGAAGAGGAAGAACCTGCCGAGGGAGATAATTTGGTAATTTATTTATTGAGAGAGAGAGACTCAGCTCGAGATCGCGCAGGGAAGGCCCACCTTAAACGATTGCCGTGGCCGAAGGTGTGTACTAGGTCTGTCGTATACTAGCCGTATAAAAGATTGAACAAGTGCTGGGTGGCGTATCAGTCACTTCTAAGTCGTCTTCTAGCTCAGCGGAATTCCTTCTCTTTTAGGGTGTCATAATGTATAGCAAATTGGTGAGTTGAGTTGAGGAATTTGGAGTGTGGGTTGTTAAAGTGAAGTTTTGTGCTTTTTCCAGATAATTCTGGCTGCCATGGTGGCGATCAGTGTGGCCGCCCCGCAGCGGCGACTTCCGGCGGGATCTCCCGAGTCACAGGCGGTGATTCTGGCGCAGGATTCGAACCTGGAACCGAACGGAGCGTACAGCTATCGGTACGAGACTAGCAACGGAATAGCTGCCCAGCAGTCGAGCTATGATGGGGCTAACGCCGCTGGAGAGTATTCGTACACCGGTCAGGATGGAGTTCTGTATCGGGTGGTTTACAACGCGGACGTCAACGGATTCCAGCCACAGGGAGCTCACCTTCCGGTGGAACCCCCAGTACCGGATCATGTCCTGAAGGGACTCGAGGACATCCGACGCAGTCCCCCGCGGGATCCCGAGTTCAATCTGGCAGCCCTGGACGCCACCATCGCCCGGCTGCGGGCCACCCTAGGTTGAGGTCACCAAAAAGTAAAACGAAAACTCCATCCAAATTGACCTTCGTTATCGTTGTTTAATTCTGTGTGTCAATAAATTAAAAAGCTTGAACCGTGTCACCAGTCTCTTTACCCCCCGTTAAACCCATGAACCCATTAATCCAAGCTTACGGCGAGCGGTGCTGCCAGGCAGAGTTAAAAACATTCCGAATTTATTATCGGAAATCTCCTTTAATTGATACGCGCTCTTTTCCGCTGGCAAGTCTGGCTTAATTCACACCCACAAAGTGCTCTTAATTTCATTTTCCACGCTCGTAAACTTCTACGAGAGAGGACGAGCAGCAAAAAAAAATGCTTTTCATTAAAATCCCGACGCACACAGGCCATGATGGGAACAACGGTAAGCCGCAAAATATGCTGTTAAAGTGTCATAAATCAGCCTTCCAGCTGGGGGGTTTTCCCGAGGAAATCGTCAACCCTGCGAGGGGGTCTGAACATAAAAATGTGTAGGTGTGACAAAATTTCCGATTTGTTTCCGGATCGACGCGTTGCGTGGATTATCTGGTTTAAGGGGGGGCAGGGATTGGACAAACGAGTCGTTGAAGTTACGGCTGTCGATTGCGGGATTAACTTGTGCTACATGGTTAGGGCATTTGGCCCTTTTTTATTTTACAAATGGGTAATTCTCCGCCATCTCACACAAAATCGGGAAAAGTTGCCCCGACCCCTCTTCAATGTGCGTGAAACTTTGTCTTCAGGAGTAAATTTTGTCATGAATCTGTGGTCCATTTTTTTTGTATCTCGTGACGGAAGGGCGGTACGACCCCTTTCAATGTTGAACATGCGAAAAAATAGGTGTTTTTCAATAATTTGCAGTACGATTTGGACGCCCGATTTGATGGTGTATCGTAAACCGAGGTGACTTTGGAATATTTTCCAACAGGTAAGATTTTTCTCAAGATTTTTATTTTTAAAACATGTACTGAGGTCCATGCACTATTATGGAAAAAAAAGTTTTTTCGATAGTGTTTATAAAAATAGCTGCGTTCGTATTTTTTCTTGTTAAAATCGTATTTAAGTTTCTAAAACATTATTTGTACGTTAAATCTATCTGATATATTTTTTTTAGAAAAAATCAATGTTTATATTTAGTTAACTAGGTTTGTAAACTTTTTAACAAAATACATGTAAATTTTAAGGTAAAATTGGTAAAAAGTCGGAGTTTTGCCTGAAATTTGTTAAAACTAGTATTGTTCATAACATTATCGATTTATATTGCATTTTATACTGAATTCAAAGCACGAATCACAAGTTTTTACATTTTACATGAATTTGTTCAACTGAAGTTACCTATAAATTTGGAGATTTTTTTAATTGTGTTTCAAAAACACATATTATTAATTATTCACAAACTTATTTATCCTTCTCCTAGTGAAAAATTGTCCAAAAGAATCTGAAAATGCATTTCGTTTTCAGATTCAAAATCATGTTCATTGACAAAATCATGACACTTTAAGAAGTTTGACTTTCATCAACATTTTCTTAACTTTTGTTAACTAACTTTTAAACTTTTCAAAATTTTATGAAAATTCCTTCTTGAGGTACTTTGAACAAGTCTCTACCACGGTCAGTCCGTAAGTATTTTAAATTGTACTCTTCATTTTGCGGAGAAATCGCAAACCTATCAAACTTACCCCGTTTTACGGTACTCAAAGTTCCGGGAAAAAAAGTCATCCATAAAAACACAAAAAAAAAGTTTTAAAAACTCTTTCATTTTTCGTTACTCAACGGTAAAAAAAAATGTTTGAACATGAAATTTTTAGGGAAATTTATTACTTTTGGAATCTACATTGTTGAAGAAACAAAAAATTTAAATTCAAAATTTCGTGTTTTAACTTTACATGGTTATTTTTTCTGGATCTAGATTAATTAAGCTATGCAAATCACGATTGTGTTTAAGCTCGTAAGCAGTTGTAGGTTAAAAATATAGTTTTTAGACAAGAGCCGAATATTTCACAGAAGTTTCATTTTTATACATTGAAACTGAAACCAACAGTTTCCGAGATAACGCAAGTTCAAAAAATAAACATTTAGAAACTGTATCTCAATAACCAGTATTTTTTTAGTGATTATTAATTTCACTTTTTGTCACGAAGATGAACAAAAAATGAATAACTGCGACTATTTTCAAGCACTTCATGAAAATTTTACTTCATGAAAATTTTACTTCATGAAAATTTTACTTAAGTACTTTTTGATTTCTAATTCAATTTTAAATCTTTGCGATCAAATTTTCGATTTAAAAAAAAATCAGTATTGATTCAAAAATATTCCACTCCGTCAAAGATTTTTTGCACATTCTGGAAATTTCTGTTGGCATTCATGTCGTCTGAAAAATATGTGAAATAATGTTTTTTTGCAATTCAAGGTTTAAAGACAAAAAATTAAATTAAAAATCACCAAAAAAATATAAAAACTTGTATCATTTTTTTTCAGTGTAGTCTTTATTAATACATACAACTTTGCGCAAGACTCCAAATCGATCAAACAATTCCATCAAAAGATACTGGGTTTAGAATTTTCATGTATAATTTTTGTATGGACAGCTGCCAAATTTGTATAGAAAATTATATGGACAAACTAACAATGCAAAATGACCGAGTGCACCAAAAATGTTTCAGCTAAATAAAAAAATACAAAAAATAAAATAAAACAAAACGATTACGTAGAGAATTTTTCTATTTACATTAATTTAAGCAATTACAGTGAAGTAAAGAAATTTGAAACAT
This sequence comes from Culex pipiens pallens, assembly GCF_016801865.2. NCBI lineage: Eukaryota > Metazoa > Arthropoda > Insecta > Diptera > Culicidae > Culex > Culex pipiens. Next base: position 58,627,775 of record NC_068939.1, on the reverse strand, counting down.
CTTCTAATGTCAGCAGTTTGCACTGTTCTATTGTTTGGTAAATTTGATGTTATTTTAACTCTATCTATTTGAAATAGTAAATAATAATAAATATAAGATTTTCACTCATTTTGAGATATTTAGATAAATTACCATTTTTGAATTATTTACACTTACTAAAATAAGTCAGTTAAATGAAATTGCTTTTTGAAGCATGATTTTATTTTCATCTCAAGTATAAGCAACTTTCACAGTGAGTTTCAATGATCTAACCATAGGAAAAAAACACCATGGCAATACCCACCAGAATATAGTTCCTACAAACAACTGAAACTTCAAAAACAACAAAACTAATCATTATCTTTCCCCAAAGTTACTCTTGCATAACCACACACACACACACAACCATCACAAAACGGCAACCCGCTCCGATATTGTTGCAGCCAGTAAAACTGCTACTCTGGTCCAAACTCTGGACCCTTCTCCGTTCGAAAAGCCACCGAAGCGAACCAGGTTCACTGAAGTGCACAATGTGTGTGGCACCCTTCCAGAACCATCTGCCGTTTGGCCAAAAAGTGCATCAGCTTCCGAAGTTTGCACACACTTCCGTTTAGAGGGGTGTTTTCCTCCCCTGATGAAGAGTTCTGGTTATTGTTTGCCAAAAGACTTTGATCACAGTGAAGAAGCGTTGTTCTCTTTCTGGAAGTTTTTTTTTTGTTTTTGGAGGGAAAGTGGTCGATTTTCAAATATTTTGCGTTTTCAGTGAATGGCTTAACTAAAAATTATTTGAACAGCTTGAAAAGATTTTTTTTAAGTAACCGCTCCCTCCTATTTTCGCAGAGAAAACATCTTGTGGAAACAGACATTTATGCATATTTATGGTTGCATCCCTTGAAAGAATTTGCCTCTCCAAGTTGAATGGGGAGTGCGTTGCCTTTGCAGATCAACATCTGCCTTTGAAAAATTAATTGCTGTGCAATTCGGCCTGAGTGCTCCCTTTGTTGAATGGGTAATTGATTTTTGTTTCAAACTCAAACAGGCTCCTGAATCGAATCACACGTGCCAAGCGTTCTCCCCCGTAACAGTGGAAAGGGGTAAGGAACATTTTCCCTCTGCATTTTCCACCACGTATGAAATCATTCAATTGAATTAAAACTTTTCCCCACTGGAATTAACGCAGCGTCAAGTGCAGCTCTGGAAAAGCTGGTGTGCTCGAAAAGCCCTTCAAAATTTACAACCCCTTGAGAGCCGGGGGAAAAAGCGCCGGGCGCGTCACGAGGGAAAAAAAGGAACTGGAAACCACCCCGCGCCACCTGCCTTCCACCAACTTTGGAGGTGAGGTGTTGGGCTTAAGCCCCTTGCCGCACAGATTTTTCCCTGCAATTAACAGCGGAAATAAATAATGAAATAATTAAATTTTCGACTTCTGCAATGACGACGGGGTTTACACGTTTCGTGTCGTTTGTCGGAATGGGAGTTTGCTGGTGGTTTTTTTTTGTCGAGTTGACGTCAGTGTTGCCATCTTTGCAAACATCACTTCCATAATTTTGCTGTTCGTTGAAAGGGGTATAATTAGGTAATATTCATAATTTGAAAAAAAAACTCTTGATATCAAGAAAATTGGCAACCCTGCCGAAAATTTGCCCTCTCAACCGCACACTTCATCTCCACAAAAACGGCAAATTTTGAATTTCTGTGAACAACCGTACCGCAACCGGGTTCCCAGCCTTCCCAGAACTAACCCCCCCGTAGCCAATCGTGGAACTACAGGATGAGTAACAGCCCGAAGGGCTTAAGTGTGAAAACACATTGTGCTTCCCGTTAACGACGAGGACTTGAGCGCGCAGAGTCGTAATATAAATTATAGCATAATTAATGACAGCCATAAACATATAATTATCTGGTGTTTTTGTCTCTGAGAGTCGGGAAAAGATTTTCGAAAAAAAGAGGAACTTATGCTCGAAGCGTGTAATGAGTCATTGGTGGCTTTTGCTAAGACATTTTTACTAAATTTAAATGTTTTGAAAGAATAATGCCAAAATCAGACAATTTACCCTACAAGAGCAGTGTTGCCAAGTCATGAACTCACCGCGATGATGTTTGAATGATGATTTGTTTCAGGTAAAGACAGTTGGTATTTTGATAAAAGTAATTTTCCTATTTCTAATCACAAAAAAAAAGAATCTAGAACAAACAGAGCTGAATGAGTGCTTTAAACTATAACTTGTCGGCACTTTTATCTCGAAGAATTAAACAATAAAAAATTGTGTAAATTTTGCAGGTGTTATTGTGGAGGGTTGAATATTACCTTTTTTTATGATGTAACTTTACGTTTGAATCTCAATTTATTTATTTTTTTTGAACATTATTTTTTCACATTGAAAATTTGATCAATTCATACCGAGCTATTATTAAGGCTTTTAAAAATCATCTGGTTTTATTCAGGGGTACTCAAAGTTTTTAGAGGCCGGGCCACATTTGGACCTAAAATGATCTTGCGGAACAAATTTACAAAAAAAGTTATAATCAATTACGTTGAAATCTATTTTAATTTCTGTTATTTTTAGAACATTTCTGTTAATAAAAAAACACAAAATTACACTTTTCTATCAATTTTGTTGATTTTTTTAATGAAGGAAATAATTTTAAAAAAATAGTAGACATTTTTTTAATTCGAAAATGGTGACATGGTGAATAATAATTTCATCTTTCAATTAATTGTAAATAATTTTAAAGTTTTAATTTAAAAACATGTTGAAAATGTTTTAAACACCCATAAAATTGAATTGCAATCATTATATCGACGAAAAAAAAAATCATTTTAGCAAAAAATACTAATGCATTGAAAATTTACAAAAAATCAAACTATTTTTGAATAAACCCCTAATAAGCTCAAAATTATTTTAAACGCAGAGCCATGCATTTTTAATTGCTTTCAGCTGATTGCATTTAAATTTTCATTGACATTTTGAAGTATTAGAAAAAATACTCTGCCTCTGATTTTTCGAATCAATTTTGAATAATTGGGGGCAAGGAAAACTGGTCGACAAAAAGTTATTAAAATATTTTTTTCTGTCTAATTCAGATAGTAGTCAATCAGATTGGTTACCCGACTGTCATGAGTTCGGATCCCGAGAGAAGGTTTCTAATTGCAAAGTAAGTTTGAGGGTCAGAAAATAATAAATATAAAAAATAGGATTTTTGCAAATACATAGCCCTACAAAATTTCTGCGCAGGCTCAACTAATTAATCATGAAGGGCCGAATGGGTTTTCTCAAAATATGAATAAATCATTAGATTATCATAAAAAAGTTAAAAATAAACCTTTACTCAACGGGCCACTTACATGAACATTCAAAATGGGTCCACGGGCCACCAAAAATTATCTCGCGGGTCACGTTTGGCCCGCGGGCCATACTTTGGTCACCCCTGATTTGATTACATTTTTCAAGTTTGGTCATTTTCAATTTGTCCTTAACATTGGGCAGTGGAGTTCCAAAATAACATTTGTGGGGAATATTCTCAACTATTGGAATGTTTTTTTTTTCTTCAATAGAAATAGACACATGGTCACATTTTGTTTTATTTGTTTACCTTAAGTGAACCATTTTACAGAATTTAGGATTTTTTGAGACTTTATCAATAATTTTGATAAGTTATGAATGATATTTGGCTTAAAAGTTGCTTTTTTGAACAAATAAATTGCATAAAATAATCTGTTCTGAAAATTCCTTTTTTGTTTAATTTTCATCAAAAATATCGAGCTACCGTAAACCGGGGTGACATTGATAGGATTTTAATTTATATTTGGAATATTTACCAACTGATAATATTTTTCCTAAGATTATTTTTTACAAAACATGTACTGGGGTAGGCCACTAAGGTCCTACCACCATTTTTGAATAAAAAATTCAATGGTATAAAAAAATGGTTACGTTAAAATTCTCAGTTTGAATTCCAAGGTGACTTTAAAAATCATAGTTTTTCTTTTTGAAATTAAATTTAATGTGTTCAAACCATCACTAACGTTTCTAATATAATTTTATATAAAATTGTTAACAAGTCTGAATTTAGCAAATTTAGCTCAAATCAAGATTTTTTCTGGTACTTTTGTATTTAAGTCACTTTTGTGTATATGGAGCCAGTTGCACTCAAAAATGACATTAGAGTAGGGAGTTAGTTATTTAAATAGTTTTGTATTTTGTAATTAAAAAATTACTGTATCTCGAAGATTTTTCAGTTTTTAAGTTTAAAAATCAAATTTAAAGGTGATGCCACAATTTTTATTTTCGTTCAAAATTTTTGAGGAAATAGCCTAAGATGTTACAAAAACACTCACGAAAAATGCAGGCATAGGATAACATGACTACAAAGTTTCATTGAAATCGGAGAGGGTCGGGTACAAAAGTATCAGAAAAAATGCTGATTTGAGCAATGAGCAATAAATTATTGCATTTTCTTTCAGTATTTGAAAGATTGGAATTTCTACTAAGCACTTGTAAAATAAAAACTAGAACAAGTACTCTCCGGATACGACAAAACCCAATCCCATTACCCTATGTAAATGCACTATAAAAGTAAACTAAATGACAACCAAAAACATAAACATGACTTGCGAAAAAAAACCCAGCAGCGATACAATCCTGATTGCCTGGGCCCAGCAAAAAAAAACTGGTCCATTTATGCGATGAGCTCTCTGAGCCAAAGCCATCGTCTCGTGACACCGGAAACGCTCAAGGGGGATCAACGGCAAGATGCAGCCAGCTACGAAGAAAAAAAGTCCCAAAAAGTGTTATAAAATGTAAATGACCCCTTAAATGCGGGGCAGTGGCATAAAACAGTCACTTTACGAGGATGGCACCGCAGCCGGCCGGACAACTGAAAGATCAAGCTTTTTGGGATATTGCTGCTCGTCGCCAATTTCGCCCCAAGCTGCAACGACTCGCAAGACAAAATGTTCGAAAGCGCCTGCAAGCATGCAATCGATTGGGTGGTTGAGCTTGGATGGTACACTCAGTTGCTTAAAATTTAAACATAGTTTTAAAATAAAAGTGGTAATTAAAAAAAATGTATGTCCATTTGTTAAAAAAAAAATCAACCAAGTTAAAACTTGACCATTCAACGTAATTTGAGGCTTCCTTTGTTCAACTGGCTGCACCTCTCCGCCATCGCGATCATCATCATCATCATCATCTGCCGCAGAGTATCGATGTTAGATGCTGTGATGATGCCAAAGATGGGTCCAAAGTAAACAGACGAGAGGAAAATAATTGAAATCAAGCGGAAAGTTAGCTCAGCGGCGAATCACTTCGCCCTATTTTGCATAATTTTAGGCACGCGCGCTTCGATAGCTCCTTCGTCGACTCTTGGTCGTCTTACGTTACTGCGGGTAAATATTTAACATCTTTACTGCCACCCACCACACCCCACTGGAAAACCCCACCCACCGTAGTAACCAACCAACCAACCGATGCAGATTCCCACGATGTGTTGTGTTTGTCGACGGATACTTTAGGCTTCATAATTCGATGGAATCGTCGCCGTCGCACCACCGAAACGCTCCGCGATCAGATCAAGTTTATGTTGAAATTTTAAACTTATCGCAGTTTTAGTGAAAAAGTTATTTTTTGTCGATTGCGTTGTTTTCTCGATTTTGCGCGTGGCGTGTCGATGTATTTGTTCGCTGAGTGAACAGTTCGGGCCACTCGCTGACTGGTTGCGAGTATCATTCGCTCATGAATGCTAGCGGGTTAGAATAGGCGACGAATGGATAGGCGATGAGTGAGTGGTTTCTGTTCATTGAACCGAAAATCAGGACCCTTGCTTCGAATCTCAAATTATTTTTCCTTCAAAGGCAAATTAATCACCTTACATGTCAAATAACAAGCCCCATTAAAAAGCTTCTTTTTCCCGATCTTGTCCCAAAAGGCAGAAATTGTAAAAAGATTCGAAAGTCTTTATTTGATTTAAATATAGGGAAACTATACCCTTTCTCAGCCTATTTCTATTATCGGCCTATCAGCACTTTGATCAGGAATTACAGCTTTAATAAAGTACTTTTGACTGTTCCAAAGTAATAAATAGCTCAAATAAAAGTGAGCAAGCAACTCTCCATTGTTCATACATCTGAAAATGTTGATTTAATAGCGGAAAACGGCAAAAGTGATGAGAATTGGTCGAACGGCTTAGAGTGATTAAAATGGGTATTTTTCCCCTAAAAGATGAAACTGAAAGCGAGTTTTTGTCAAAAAAAAAAACTTATAGGAAATTCAGCGATTTTTCCGGTAAAACTGAAAAATAAAGTCTACCTCATAGAAATGGCCAAAAACCACCAAAAACCCTATTTTTCAACATTTTTATTTTTAAAACCACTGTATATTCACAAAGATTGGACAAAGGATAACGGTCAATATGGCGACTTTTATGTAAAATTGTCTAGAGAATCGATTCTAACTATCAGTTTTTGATTTTTTTTTCGTTTAGACCGCTTTAAAAAAACAGTTGTAGTAAATGATTTTTGTATTTTTGTTTCAATCGTGATATCACTCTTAAATTGAATTTTAAACCTGAAAATTTGAAAATCTCATGTAAATGGCGTGTTTTTTTGTTTATTGCGTTTTTCAAAAAGCCTGTCCAATTTCATTCAACATTCCCAAGTAACATTTTTTCCAGGAGTTCTACAAGAACTCTTCAAGATACACCCAACTGGCAGTCGCATGATTGTGATGCATGGCGGCATGAAAGTATATCAGAATCTGCATGAAATCTGTCCTCATGCATTTTTTGCGATATAGGAGTATGACATTTTTGCCCGTTACCGACAATTATCGACATTACCGACGGCTTTTTGGTTGTATTTCACAAAAAAAAAAACACTTAGCATTACGAGGATTGAACCACCAACTTCTTGGTTATTGATCCGACACGCTACCACCGCGCCATGGACGCTTGATGAAAAGTGAGTGAAAGAGCACCAACATATGCTTCTCTTTGGAGTGTTGCTCGGGGACGGGCCAGCATTATATGTGTTGGTGAGAACTGCAGATCGCTGAAATTTTTACACGCGGGCAAAAATGATCTACGGGCTTGCTGCAAAAAATGTTATAAAATATGACATTTTCTGCAGCAAATCCAATGTTGCAGATTTTGAGATATATTTTTCCTTTGGGTGTAGCTACAGCATAGCAGTTTGGACCGCGGTAGGATAAAACTCTCTTCAAGTACTCTTCCAAACTCCTGAAGAAGTTTGGAAGAGAATTTTATCCTACCACGGTCCAAACTACTATGCTGTAGCTATCTTGAAATGTTACTTGGGTTGTCTTTGACCACTTTCTGATTTCATGCATACAAAAATTAAAAAAAGCAAAATTCATTTTTTTAGGATAAAACACGCCCTTCTCAAATGTCACTTTCGAATGTGACTTTGTCAAAGATATTATGATTTTTTTTAGGTCAATTTTGGTTGTGTTTTTTTATTTAAAAACGTTTCTTAATCCACCTTTAGGTGGTTGGTGCCTTCCTCACATTCAGAGGGTAATGCTATCCAAAATAGATACAAAAGGGCGGACCTTTCAGTGTTCTATCAACTTGATTCATTATTCATACCATCAGATTGGGTAGTCAGATCTTCATAATTCAGGGCACTTATGTGCTTATAACTTTTGATAGGGTTGTCAGATCTGCAATCTATTGAACTCGTTGGAAAGGTCTTTTGATCACCTATCCAACAACAGGTTGCATGGTAGATCCGGACAACGTTTTCATCGAAATATATGAGATCCGGTCTCTAAAACGTTCATAAATAACACTTAAGTGCATATAACTTTTGATAGGATTGTCAGATCTTCAGTCTTTTGAACTCATTGGAAAGGTCTTTTGATCACCTATCTATCGACTGGTCACATAATAGATTCGGACAACGTTTTCATCGAAATATATGAGATCCGGTCTCTAAAACGTTCATAAATAACACTTAAGTGCATATAACTTTTGATAGGGTTGTCAGATCTTCAGTCTTTTGAACTCGTTGGAAAGGTCTTTTGATCACCTATCTATCGACTGGTCGCATAATAGATTCGGACAACGTTTTCATCGAAATATATGAGATACGGTCTCTAAAAAGTTCTTAAATAACACTTAAGTGCATATAACTTTTGATAGGGTTGTCAGATCTTCAATCTTTTGAACTCGTTGGAAAGGCCTTTGATCACCTATCCATCAACAAGTTGCATTATAGATCCGGACAACGTTTTCATCCAAATATATGATATCCGGTCTCTTAAAAGTTCATAAATAAAACTTAAGTGCTCATAACTTTTGATAGGGTTGTCAGATCTTAAATCTTTTGAACTCGTTGGAAAGGTCTTTTGATCACCTATCTATCGACAGGTCACATGATAGATCCGGACAACGTTTTCATCGAAATATATGAGATCCGGCATCTAAAAAATGCATAAATAACACTTAAGTGCGCATAACTTTTGATAGGGTTGTCAGATATTCAATTTTTTGAACTTGTTGGAAAAATCTTTCGAATACCTTTCTAAAAATGTATAACATGTCGGGGTTGCTCACAAAAACCACCCTTTTTACAATCTTCCGGACTTTTGCTAGAATAATTTTTTTAGCATAACTTTTGAAGTACTTTACTAAACTTTATAATTTTCAATAGCAACTTATGGGACCCCAAGACGGATCGAATGAGACCAATACGGTCCAAATCGATTCAGCCAGTGCCGAGAAAATCCAGTGCAAATTTTTTTGATCAACATCCCACCACACACACAGACATTTGCTCAGAATGTGATTCTGAGTCGATAAGTATACATGAATGTGGGTCTAGGAGGTCAAATCAAGAATTTCGTTTTTCGAGTGATTTTATAGCCTTTCCTCAGTAAGGTGAGGAAGGCAAAAATGTAAAAATAAGAATGCAGATTTTTTGTAATATCCCAGACTATGCTTCTACACATTTACTTATCATTTTAAAGTAGAAAACGTGAAAAACTAGATTTGTTTTGAAAAAGTGTCTGTTGAAAAACTAATGAATTAAAAAAAAACAAAAGGGAGTGAAGGATATGGTAAAATTAGCCAAATAGTATCAAAAACAGCCAAAAGTAGAACAAAAGTAGATAAATGCAAATAAAAATACTCAAAATTGAACAAGTAAAACAAAAAACAAAAGAACTGGAGTATTTCGTTGAACAAAACATGCTCAAAATGACATTCTTAACACGAGAAAATGAAAAAAAAATTAAAATAAATAAAAAACTCGAGTCGTGGTAACTGCCTTCCCATTTTACATTAAGAGGTTGTTAACGATTTTTCTTAAATTCCATTAGCCTAAACCGAAAAAAAATCGTTATTAAAATACGCAACTTTTGTTACCCTAACATGTATAGGTCACGGCGGAAATTTTAATTTTTGCCAACTTCGTCATTTTCCTGTTTTTGCGCGTGGCGCGTCGAAAACTCAGTTTTAATTTTGAAAAAAAAAAAAACATATCTAGGAAACGTACGGTTTCCGAGGATTCCGATAAAAATATTTTCAGACATAGGCTCTTTGGTCCAGACACAGTCAAAACGCCATTTTAAGTTTTCATACGACTTTTTGAAATGTTAATTCAGATTCTTGAAACTTCTAACTATTTTTCTCAAATAGCCAAACTAATCATCTTTCTTTTGCGTCTAAGACAGCTAAAATCGAATGAAATGTCGCGGAGATTTGATTTTTTTTTGTTTTTGCGAAAAATTACGAAAATTGCCTTTTTCGAACCACCCTAGCACGATGTAGGTCACTCTAATGGCCGGGTCTATTTTTTTGGCCAAGGACCCTCAGAAAAATTTTTGCCAAACTAATCATCTTTCTTTTGCGTCTAAGACAGCTAAAATCGAATGAAATGTCGCGGAGATTTGATTTTTTTTTGTTTTTGCGAAAAATTACGAAAATTGCCTTTTTCGAACCAACCTAGCACGATGTAGGTCACTCTAATGGCCGGGTCTATTTTTAAGGCCAAGGACCTTCAGAAAAATTTTGAGCCCGATCGGAGAACTTTTTCTTTGGTTTAGGCTCTTTTCTAATGGAATTGCTGTATAGTGAATAAATTCAATCAAAATAGCACATGACTTTTTTATAGGATTTTCAGATTTTCAATCTTGCTGGCTCATCGGCACATTCTCCGACGATAATTCGCATGATAGATCCGTACATCATTTTCATCAAAATATATGAGATCCGACCTTAAAAAAGTGTATAAAGTGCTCATAACTTTTGAGAGGGTTGTCAGATCTTCAATCCAGGCTCATTGGATGGTCTTTTCAACTTCTTTCTAAAAATGTATTACGTGGCCAGTTTTCTTACAAAAACAACCCTTTTAACAATCTTCCGGACTTTCCTTAAAATGGGTTTTAGCAAAACTTTTGAAGTACTTTATGGGACCCCAAGCCAGATCGAATGAGATCAATTGAACCATGGTAACAGTGGAGTTTGTATCTTAACAATTGAAAAAGATTCCTGGGCGACCCTGGAAGCGATGTTTTGAATTAATTGAATATGAATTTCTTAACGAGATTCTGATGAATGCAAATTGATTCCATGCTTACATGGCGAGTTTGAGCTTTCCCTTTTGAGATTTGAAGAAAGGGATTTTGTCTCCTTGGTTATGTTGGCCTACATGATGTAACGTGGAACTGATGGAAAAGAATTCGTGATGGTGTTTAGAAATGTATTTCGTTAATACTACTCTCTCAAATCGTTTGCAGAAAACTTATTCAGAAATGATTGAAATTTCCTAAAAACAGTCAACAAAATTTAATAAAATATTCCGAACATTAAAGATTTGCCCACCCAACATAGCAAAGCTCGTTCCGCACCCAAAATCAACTCGGTGTTGTTCTTGTTTGCACAACTTGCAGAGCAAGTTGCGCCAAGCTTTGCACAATCACCATGTTCAAATAAATGTGCCATAAATTACGTCGGTTGTTTTCCTCGCTCCGTGTTTAAAATGTGGTTTTTGTTCGGCTCACCCCACCACGGTTATTGTTTTCAACGCTCTAAATTTTCACAAAAGTGAAAATAAAAGAAAATTTCCCCCCCCTTTCAATCCTTTATTCGCAGTGTATTCAAAAAAGCCCGGGTGGATTTAATTTCAATTGCGCCCAGCCTTCACAGAGAGAGACAAATTTGCAAATTTGTGATAAATTTACGCCGCGTGACTCTTTTGAGCACGGAATGTCCCCCTGGTTTCGTGACCCCCTCCCCCTCCACAGTTGAGGGGTAGTTGCCAAAAGTTGCCATGGTCACATATTTTGGCCGGAGATATGTGATCCTTAAATGAGGGAGCTTTTTTGTGGCTCGCAAAAGTGTGAGTTCCGTGTGCAGTTTCCGCCCCCCTCCACCGAAAAAAGCCAAAAACTGGATGACAAATTACGGGCAGCGACACTTTTTGGTTGGGGGGTGGTGCATAAAACTGATATGATAAAAAAGTTACTGCAGCGATGTGACGCGAGCATTCCCGGTTCAACTTTGGGCGAGGGGAGTTTGGGGTGAAATGGTCATTGAATATTAAATGTCATAAATTTTCAATTCATTACAACCAAACCTTAATATTTGAAGAAAAAAAAAACATTGAAATCTTACCCCAACTGACCCAACTTGCGTTACATCGTTGGAGGACGCAAATGTGCATTCCTGTGACGAGGATGATTATAAAAGTTGTTCATTATATCACGCACGTGGACCACATAACTGTGTTGCCACGTCTGTGTATTTGAATGTACTACATGTGCGTCGTATATTATTATGCATTAGGATGGAGTAATTGTTAGCCATCCGATGCAGTGCAAATTTCGAAACAATGGTCTGTTGTGGTCGCCTGGGCGTTACGAACTAGTTGGTTGTCAGGCTTATTGTGAGGTTATTTTTGACGATTTTGTAAAAGCATAATTTACAAATGAGCTATCTGAAATTCAAGTAGATAAGCTATTGAATAAACTTTTTGTCAGGTGGGACAAACACATTTGCAGTAAATTTCTCGTATTTCTGTAGCAAAGTGGTAAATATTATTAAAGTATCAAAATAAACTAAAGAAAGGAAACTGTTCCAGAATCTAAATACAAATTTACCAAAATGCAAAAAAGTTATTTATGCGAACATGGGCAGTACATAATTTAACAAAAATTAAGCCAGAAAAATTTGAAAAAAATAAGGAACCTCTCCTCCATTTTTTTTTGTAATGGTATAAGGCCAATGAAAATTTTATATTTAAATTTAAATTTTCTAGGAAAAAAATGAAATTGTTTGCAAACCGTCATCAGGGGTGACATTGGGTCTGGGGGTGAGATTGGGTTAAACAATAATGCTGAAATTTGCATGTCACCCCTGATGACGAAATTATGAAGAAAACAAAGTAAAACTTTTTTTCAATTAAGAAACAAATGCGGCTCTTTTCTGCTTCTTATAAGATTCAATTTGCTGATATTTTTTAATTAAAATTTATTTTTATACAAGGCTCCATACAATCATGCGGACCGGTCATACAAAATGGGCAGGTGAATGCTCAAAAATCTGTACAATGAGAAAAGATTTTCGTATCGATTTGGTGTCATCGGCAAAATAGTAAGTTATGGTTAGGTGTTTTAAAAACGAATCTAAAAAAAAAAACTTTTTGCCTTTCTTACAAAAGAAAGGTTTAAAGTTTGCTTTTAGAAAAACACTTTTCTCAGAAATCTTAAAAAATTTGTGCGTGGCGAGGAGTTGTCCCAGAAAAAAAATCCTATTACTAAATTGAAGGTTTTGATGCGCTCTTTCGATTGGATTTCGGGCAGAAACCCGGAACTCAAAGTCTGATTTTTGAGAGCTCTTTTTCTGAAATACTTGAGCGATATTTGTATCCGCTCTTGAAAATTTGTGTCTTCCATCATTGGAAAACTGCTCGTAAAATCCACAATTTTTATATTTCAGATTTGTAGCCATGGGGTCGGAGACGAACATTTTATTTTTCGATTCACAATTTTCGAACAATAAATGTGGTCAAAGCCATTTTTAAAGGAAAAAAGTTTTGAAAAAGTTGGTCGTCATCGATCATGGCCGTTCATGGTCACCCGCGACAGACACGGACGACGAAACAAAGAGAAACGCAAAAAGTAACTTTTTCAAAACTTTTTTTCGTAAAATCGCGATAACTCGTGATGTTTTTAAGCAATTGTTACACTCTAAAAAATAACCCTGCAAAGTTAGAAAAAACAGGAAATTTTAAAATGAAAAATTTTGTTCTAAATGAAAAAATGACCCTTTTTTTTTTTTTTTTTTTTTTATTCATAACTTATTTTTATTAGGTCCTTTTAGGTGCTGTGACCAGGTTGGGACCGAGGATCGTTAAATAACTAATATATAACAAAAAAACAACTCCTTAAACTCCATACTTGGAGATCATGTAACTGACGAGGGTTACTTGGTCCAAGCGGGTCTTGCAGGTCTTGAACCTGCCGATGTACTCGGAGAAAATGCCCCACAGTTCAGCCGAACTGTAGAGCACCTCCCCGACTTCCTCCTTCGTGGCTCCACCGTCTCGGGAGCCACTGCTTCCTTGGCTTTTTCCTGCGGGGCGAGGGCGATCCTTCGATTTTCCGTCCGGAACTGCGCCCGGCAGCGGAGGGAACTCCGCCGGCGTGAACGCCGGAACTGCTGGACTCTGCTTCTCCGCCTTCCTTGCCGGCGGTTTCGGTTTCGACGCCTGCTGGCGCCTCTGGATGAAGTCCGCACGCTTGGGGCAGCTGCGGTCCGTGGCTTCGTGAGCTCCAGAGCAGTTGGCACACCGCTTCGACTCTGCTTCTTGGACTTTGCACTCGTCCGTCTTGTGGGGACCCCCACAGTTGTTGCACCTCCCCTTGAGGTGACAGTTCCTGGTTCCATGACCCAGCTGCAAGCAGTTCCTGCACTGGGTCACGTTCGGCCGCTTGTTCCGGTAGGCCTCCCACCGGATGATTGTGCTTGCCACAACATTCATTGCAGAGAGCTTCTTCAGATTGGTGTATCCCTTGGGGAAGACCACAATGTACGGAGTTTCGTCCACGGTGGACTTTTCCTTCCGCTTGATGACATGCACCTCCAGCGCGTCCAGCTTGAGATCCCTCTTCAGCAGGTACTTGACCTCATCCGGTTTCAGTTGATCAGGTAAACCACGAACAACGACCCGGTGATATCGTTCGCTTCTTCGGCCGTGGGTGTAAAATTCCACTTTCTTCCTCTGGAGAAGCTCCTGCAACTTGTCAAAATCTTTGACAGAGAAGCAGGTCACCTTGGTTCCAAATCGGGTTAGTTTGTAAATAGGATCGAAACCAAATTTACAACTTTCCACTATCGCCACGAGCTTGTAAAAATCCGTGGTGTTCTTCACCACAAAAGGTGGTTGCTTTTGTTTACCTGGCGACTGGCCGAGTGGTGGAACCGCCGGGACGTCTCCTCCTCCTGCTGGGCTTGCATTGTTGTTGTTTTTGTTTTCCGCTAGCGGGCTGAACTTGTTGTTGTTGAGCAGATTCTGCTCCACTTTTTCTTCTCCGACGATAGCTCCGGTGACCTCAAGGGACTTCTTCCGCTTCCGATTTCCGGGGATGAGTTGAAAATCGTCCGCCTCGGAGGACTCTTCCACCTCCATCGGTCAAAAAACTCGAGGCAAGCAACGTTGCCTTTAGCGCGCACGTCACAACACGTCTACGCTTTCGAAGCTATCGTAGCCAAGTGAAAAAAAAAAAAAAAAAAAAAAAAAAAAAAAAAAAAAAAAAAAAAAAAAAAAAAAATGACCCTTCTGGGTCAATGCAGATTCGAAAAGAACATTAAATTTCCCATAAAATGACATGTTCCAAAAAATTTTACAGTCGAGTAACGGAAAATGGGAGAATTTTTAAAACTTTTTTTAGTGTTTTTTTCGATGGAAAATATGTTTTTTTCGGAATTCTGAGTACACCATCAAATCGGGCGTCTAATTTTACATAAAAGTCCCTTTGACACCAAATTTCTATCTCATCACCGTTTCAGGCTGCAAATTATTGAAAAACACCTCTTTTTTCGCATGTTCAAAAATGGAAGGGGTCGTACCGCCCCTCCGTCACGAGATATCAAAAAACGGACCTCGGATTCGTGATCAGGGACAAAAGTTACCCCTTAGGATAAAGTTCCACGCAAATCGAAGAGGGGTCGGGGCAACTGCTGTGTGAGTTGGCGGAGAATTACCCTCTTATAAAGAATGGTACAAGTTTTTTTTTAAGTTTTTGTTTTCAAAAATCTTCCAATCATTAGGAAATTTCAGTGCAATCAGCTAAATCAATTAAAAGTGCATTCCTCTGCGTTTGGATTCATTTTTAAGCATGTTTGGGTTTATTTACAAACCTCTGGATTTTTTGAAAAAAAAATTATGCTTAGCATCGCAAAAAAACTAACTTAATCCACCTATGTGGTTGATGCCTTCCTCACTTTTTACCAACAAGGGGTAATATAAGTGGTTTGGACACATATTTCAGCTATTTTTTTAGACCCAGAATTACCTAACCAACGATGGGTCGGGTGATGGATCCGGACATAGTTTGCATACATTTAATTGAGTTTTGGGCTTTAAAAAAGTACATAAATATCACTTAAGTGGTCATAACTCGAGACAGGGTTGCCAGATCTTCAATGTTGTAAGCTCGTTGGAAAGGTCTTTCGAATACCTAACCAACGATGGGTCGGATGATGGATCCGGACATCGGTTACATGCATATAAATGAGGTCCGGATAAATGTGAAAACACATTTTTATACATAACTTTTGAATTAGTTATCTAAACTTCAAACAATTCAATAGCGGGACCCTATACCAAGTCGATTGCAACTGGTTTGGTCAAAATCGGTTGAGCCAGTGCTGAGAAAACTCAATGAGAATTTTGGTCACATACATACATACACACACACATACACACACACATACACACACACAGACATTTGTTCAGTTTTCGATTCTGAGTCGATATGTATACATGAAGGTGGGTATACGAGCTTTTAATAAAAAAGTTCATTTTTAGAGCAGGATTATAGCCTTACCTCAGTGCGGAAGGCAAAAATATCTAGAATTTTTGTTTTTTTCAAATCCAACATTTTTTTGAAAACTTTCAATTGCAAAACAACTGAACTAGTGGAATTGACATTCCTTAGTTGGAAAATTAGAACATTCAAATTATGGAAAAAATAACGAAATTAACGAAAAGGAGCCAATAATCACTCTACAAAAAATTCAAATGTCAAGGAAATGTTGAAAATAGTTTTTATTTTCTATTCCTATAATCTTTGCCGTTGGTAATATATTTTTTTAAACATCTCCTTGAATCTTTTCAAAACAAATTGTCTGATCAAACCTTTTTGTGACTCTTCTATTTGTTACAATCGATGCCCATTCTGGAAATAAATGTCCGTATGTTTTCGTAAACCTGTTTACCTGGAAAAGAAAAAAGAGAAAAAAGGACAATGGTTAGGAAAATTGCCATTCCATTACATATGTCAAGATCAATGAGGTTGTATTTCGCATTTCCAGCCCTGATTTCATCCCCCTTTCCACCCACTCATTTGGAACGCCACCCCCCAAAACACCTATGTTCCACCCCTGGCTCGAAACGGCATCGATTCGGAACCAAACCACCCCCCTCACTAACACACACACACACCCCTAGTGCAGTGAGCTTTTCTTTCCTTTATTCCATCCCCTCCTCCCCCTTGCCATAACATTTTATTGCCGCCATTTTTCTCACCCTTTTTTTTCGTTCCGCCTTACCAATTTCCTGGCAGCCTCCCAGCAGCTTCTCGGTTTCCACGTGTCTGGGTGGCGGCACACGTGGGTCTATACAAGCCAGATGACACATGTCGCCATTTTGAATTTTCTTTGTGCTAAAATTTAGTGCTCATTTAGTGCTATTTAGTGCCCTATACCCCACATTTAGTGCCCTTATGGTTTCCATACAAATTGCCATACAAAATTTGAAATACAAGCCAGATGACACATGTCGCCATTTTGAATTTTCTTTGTGCTAAAATTTAGTGCTCATTTAGTGCTATTTAGTGCCCTATACCCCATATTTAGTGCCCTCATAGTTTCCATACAAATCGCCATACAAAAATTTGAAATACAAGCCAGATGACACATGTCGCCATTTTGAATTTTCTTTGTGCTAAAATTTAGTGCTCATTTAGTGCTATTTAGTGCCCTACACCCCATATTTAGTGCCCTCATAGTTTCCATAGAAATCGCCATACAAAGTTCAAAAATCAAATTTCTGATGTCGCCATTTTGAATGTTTTTTCGTGCTTAAATTTAGTGCTCATTTAGTGCTATTTAGTGCCCTGTACCCCACATTTAGTGCCCTCATAGTTTCCATACAAATCGCCATACAAAGTTCAAAAGTCAAATTTCAGATGTCGCCATTTTGAATGTTTTTTGTGCTAAAATTTAGTGCTCATTTAGTGCTATTTAGTGCCCTATACCCCATATTTAGTGCCCTCATAGTTTCCATACAAATCGCCACACAAAGTTCAAAAGCCAAATTTCAGATGTCGCCATTTTGAATGTTTTTCAGTGCTAAAATTTAGTGCTCATTTAGTGCTATTTAGTGCCCATACCCCACATTTAGTGCCATTATAGTTTCCATACAAATTGCCATACAAAATTTGAAATTCAAGCCAGATGACACATGTCGCCATTTTGAATTTTCTTTGTGCTAAAATTTAGTGCTCATTTAGTGCTATTTAGTGCCCTATACCCCATATTTAGTGCCCTCATAGTTTCCATACAAATCGCCATACAAAGTTCAAAAGCCAAATTTCAGATGTCGCCATTTTGAATGTTTTTCAGTGCTAAAATTTAGTGCTCATTTAGTGCTTTGTAGTGCCCTATACCCTACATTTAGTGCCCTCATAGTTTCCATACAAATCGCCATACAAAGTTCAAAAGTCAAATTTCAGATGTCGCCATTTTGAATGTTTTTCAGTGCTAAAATTTAGTGCTCATTTAGTGCTATTGAGTGCCCTATACCCCACATTAAGTGCCCTCATAGTTTCCATACAAATCGCCATAAAAAGTTCAAAAGTCAAATTTCAGATGTCGCCATTTTGAATGTTTTTTGTGCTAAAATTAAGTGCTCATATAGTGCTATTTAGTGCCCTATACCCTACGTTTAGTGCCCTCATAGTTTCCATACAAGTCACCATACAAAGTTCAAAAGTCAAATTTCAGATGTCGCCTTTTTGAATGTTTTTTCGTGCTTAAATTTAGTGCTCATTTAGTGCTATTTAGTGCCCTTTACCCCACATTTAGTGCCCTCATAGTTTCCATACAAATCGCCATACAAAGTTCAAAAGTCAAATTTCAGATGTCGCCATTTTGAATGTTTTTCAGTGCTAAAATTAAGTGCTCATATAGTGCTATTTAGTGCCCTATACCCTACATTTAGTGCCCTCATAGTTTCCATAAAAATCGCCATACAAAGTTCAAAAGTCAAATTTCAGATGTCGCCATTTTGAATGTTTTTCAGTGCTTAAATTTCGTGCTCATTTAGTGCTATTTAGTGCCCTATACCCCATATTTAGTGCCCTCATAGTTTCCATACAAATCGCCATACAAAGTTCAAAAGCCAAATTTCAGATGTCGCCATTTTGAATGTTTTTCAGTGCTAAAGTTTAGTGCTCATTTAGTGCTATTTAGTGCCCTTATAGTTTCCATACAAAGTTCAAAAGTCAAATTTCAGATGTCGCCATTTTGAATGTTTTTTGTGCTGAAAATTAGTGCTCATTTAGTGCTATTTAGTGCCCTATACCCCACATTTAGTGCCCTTATAGTTTCCAAACAAATCGCCATACAAAGTTCAAAAGCCAAATTTCTGATGTCGCCATTTTGAATGTTTTTCAGTGCTTAAATTTAGTGCTCATTTAGTGCTATTTAGTGCCCTATACCCCACATTTAGTGCCCTCATAGTTTCCATACAAATCGCCATAAAAAGTTCAAAAGCCAAATTTCAGATGTCGCCATTATGAATGTTTTTTGTGCTAAAATTAAGTGCTCATATAGTGCTATTTAGTGCCCTATACCCCACATTTAGTGCCCTCATAGTTTCCATACAAGTCACCATACAAAGTTCAAAAGTCAAATTTCAGATGTCGCCTTTTTAAATGTTTTTTCGTGCTTAAATTTAGTGCTCATTTAGTGCTATTTAGTGCCCTATACCCCACATTTAGTGCCCTCATAGTTTCCATACAAATCGCCATACAAAGTTCAAAAGTCAAATTTCAGATGTCGCCATTTTGAATGTTTTTCAGTGCTAAAATTTAGTGCTCATTTAGTGCTATTTAGTGCCCTATACCCTACATTTAGTGCCCTCATAGTTTCCATAAAAATCGCCATACAAAGTTCAAAAGTTAAATTTCAGATGTCGCCATTTTGAATGTTTTTCAGTGCTTAAATTTCGTGCTCATTTAGTGCTATTTAGTGCCCTATACCCCATATTTAGTGCCCTCATAGTTTCCATACAAATCGCCATACAAAGTTCAAAAGCCAAATTTCAGATGTCGCCATTTTGAATGTTTTTCAGTGCTTAAGTTTAGTGCTCATTTAGTGCTATTAAGTGCCCTATACCCCACATTTAGTGCCCTCATAGTTTCCATACAAATCGCCATACAAAGTTCAAAAGCCAAATTTCAGATGTCGCCATTTTGAATGTTTTTCAGTGCTAAAATTTAGTGCTCATTTAGTGCTATTTAGTGCCCTATACCCCACATTTAGTGCCCTCATAGTTTCCATACAAATCGCCATAAAAAGTTCAAAAGTCAAATTTCAGATGTTGCCATTTTGAATGTTTTTTGTGCTAAAATTTAGTGCTCATTTAGTGCTATTTAGTGCCCTATACCCCACATTTAGTGCTCTCATCATTTCCAGCCCGAAACTTGCACTTAGTCGAAGGCGCTAAATCATTCCATTTGGAAAATATGTTTAAACATGTTGAAATTTTAAGACAATATAATTTTCAGCCAGAAACTTGCACTTAGTCGAAGGAACTAAATCGTTCCAGTGTGAAAATATGTTAAATCAAGTTTGAATTTAAAGAAAATATCCTTTTTTCCCGATCCTTGCACCAATCATTTAATCATTCCAGTGTGAAAATATGTTGAATCAATTTTGAATTTTGAAAAAATATCATTTTTTGCCCGATACTTGTATACAGTCGAAGGCACTAAATTATTCCAGTAAGAAAATATGTTTAATCAAGTTTGAAATTTAAGAAAATATCATTTTCAGCACGATGCTTGCACTTAGTCAAAGGCACTAAATTATTCCAGTGTGGAAATATGTTCAATCAAGTTTGAATTTTAAGAAAATATATAGTTTTTCCTTATACTTGCATTTAGTCGAAGGCACTAAATCGTTTCAGTGTGGAAATATGTTAAATCAAGTTTGAATTTTAAGAAAATATCATTTTCAGTCCGATACTTCCACTTTGTCGTAGACACTTAATCATTCTAGTGTGAAAATATGTTCAATCAAGTTTGAATTTTTAGAAAATAGGCACTAAATCGTTCCAGTGTGAAAATATGTTGGATCAAGTTTGAATTTTTAGAAAATATCATTTTCGATCCGATACTTGCACTTAGTCGAAGGCACTAAATTATTCCAGTAAGAAAATATATTTAATCATTTTTGAATTTTAAGAAAATATCATTTTCAGCACGATGCTTGAAGTCTGATACTTGCATTTTGTCGAAGGCACTAAATCGTTCCATTGTGGAAATATGTTTAAAAAACGAAAAAACGAAACTATTGGCACTACGCTCCCCGGGGCATGGCCTTCCTCTAACGTGGGATTTCTGCTCCAGCGCCTCTGACGAGACAGGAGAAACCGGGACCGACGTTTTACTTCACCATCCGATAGAAGCTCAGTGGATAAGGCGGGAATCGAACCCGCGTCTCATAGCATCATCGGGATCGGCAGCCGAAGCCGCTACCCCTGCGCCACGAGACCCAAATATGGAAATATGTTTAATCAAGTTTGAATTTTCAGAAAATATAATTTTCCGTTCGATACTTGCACTTAGTCGAAGGCACCTAATTATTGCAGTAAGAAAATATGTTTAATCAAGTTTGAATTTTAAGAAAATATTATTTGGGTAATTCTCCGCCAACTCACACAGCAGTTGCCCCGACCCCTCTTCGATTTGCGTGAAACTTTGTCCTAAGGGGTAACTTTTGTCCCTGATCACGAATCCGAGGTCCGTTTTTTGATATCTCGTGACGGAGGGGCGGTACGACCCCTTCCATTTTTGAACATGCGAAAAAAGAGGTGTTTTTCAATAATTTGCAGCCTGTAACGGTGATGAGATAGAAATTTGGTGTCAAAGGGACTTTTATGTAAAATTAGACGCCCGATTTGATGGCGTACTCAGAATTCCGAAAAAACGTATTTTTCATCGAAAAAAACACTAAAAACGTTTTAAAAATTCTCCCATTTTCTGTTACTCGACTGTAAAAAATTTTGGAACATGTCATTTTATGGGAAATTTAATATACTTTTCGAATCTACATTGACCCAGAAGGGTCATTTTTTCATTTAGAACAAAATTTTTCATTTTAGAATTTCGTGTTTTTTCTAACTTCGCAGGGTTATTTTTTAGAGTGTTACAATGTTCTACAAAGTTGTAGAGCAGACAATTTTGATATATAGACATAAGGGGTTTGCTTATAAACATCACGAGTTATCGCGATTTTACGAAAAAAAGTTTTGAAAAAGTTACTTTTTGCGTTTCTCTTTGTTTCGTCGTCCGTGTCTGTCGCGGGTGACCATGAACGGCCATGATCGGTGACGACCAACTTTTTCAAAACTTTTTTTCGTATAATCGCGATAACTCGTGATAATTATAAGCAAACCCCTTATGTCTATATATCAAATTTTTTGTAATTGTCTGCTCTACAACTTTGTAGAACATTGTTACACTCTAAAAAATAACCCTGCAAAGTTAGAAAAAACACGAAATTCTAAAATGAAAAATTTTGTTCTAAATGAAAAAATGACCCTTCTGGGTCAATGTAGATTCGAAAAGTACATTAAATTTCCCATAAAATGACATGTTCCAAAATTTTTTACAGTCGAGTAACAGAAAATGGGAGAATTTTTAAAACGTTTTTAGTGTTTTTTTCGATGAAAAATACGTTTTTTCGGAATTCTGAGTACGCCATCAAATCGGGCGTCTAATTTTACATAAAAGTCCCTTTGACACCAAATTTCTATCTCATCACCGTTACAGGCTGCAAATTATTGAAAAACACCTCTTTTTTCGCATGTTCAAAAATGGAAGGGGTCGTACCGCCCCTCCGTCACGAGATATCAAAAAACGGACCTCGGATTCGTGATCAGGGACAAAAGTTACCCCTTAGGACAAAGTTTCACGCAAATCGAAGAGGGGTCGGGGCAACTTTTCTCGATTTCGTGTGAGTTGGTAGAGAATTACCCATTTTCAGTCCGATACTTGCACTTTGTCGTAGGAACTAAATCATTCCAGTGTGAAAATATGTTTAATCTTGTTTGAATTTCAAGAAAATATCATTTTTTGCCCGATACTTGCACTTAGTCGAAGGCACTAAATTATTGCAGTAAGAAAATATGTTTAATCAAGTTTGAATTTTAAGAAAATATCATTTTCAGTCCGATACATGCACTTTGTCGTAGGCACTAAATCATTCCAATGTGAAAATATTTTTAATCTAGTTTGAATTTTAAGAAAATATCATTTTTTGCCCGATACTTGCACTTAGTCGAAGGCACTAAATCGTTCCAGTAAGGAAATATGTTAAATCATGTTTGAATTTTAAGAAAATATCATTTTCAGTCCGATACTTGCACTTTGTCAAAGGCACTAAATTATTCCAGTAAGAAAATAAGTTTAATGAAGTTTGAATTTTAAGAAAATATCATTTTCAGTCCTATACTTGCACTTTGTCGAAGGCACTAAATCATTCTAGTGTGAAAATATGTTCAATCAAGTTTGAATTTTAAGAAAACATCATTTTCTGCCCAATACTTGCATTTAGTCGAAGGCACTAAATCGTTCCAGTGTGGAAATATGTTTAATTAAGTTTGAATTTTAAGAAAATATCATTTTCAGTCCAATACTTGCACATAGTCGAAGGCACTAAATCATTCCAGTGTGAAAATATGTTGAATCAAGTTTGGATTTTAAGAAAATATCATTTTCAGTCCGATACTTGCACTTAGTCGAAGGCACTAAATTATTGCAGTAAGAAAATATGTTTAATCAAGTTTGAATTTTAAGAAAATATCATTTTCAGTCCGATACTTGCACTTTGTCGTAGGCACTAAATCATTCCAATGTGAAAATATTTTTAATCTAGTTTGAATTTTAAGAAAATATCATTTTTTGCCCGATACTTGCACTTAGTCGAAGGCACTAAATCGTTCCAGTAAGGAAATATGTTAAATCATGTTTGAATTTTAAGAAAATATCATTTTCAGTCCGATACTTGCACTTTGTCAAAGGCACTAAATTATTCCAGTAAGAAAATACGTTTAATGAAGTTTGAATTTTAAGAAAATATCATTTTCAGTCCTATACTTGCACTTAGTCGAAGGCACTAAATCATTCTAGTGTGAAAATATGTTGGATCAAGTTTGAATTTTTAGAAAATATCATTTTCGATCCGATACTTGCACTTAGTCGAAGGCACTAAATTATTCCAGTAAGAAAATAAGTTTAATCAAGTTTGAATTTTAAGAAAATATCATTTTCAGTCCGATACTTGCACTTTGTCGAAGGCACTAAATCATTCTAGTGTGAAAATATGTTCAATCAAGTTTGAATTTTAAGAAAACATCATTTTTTGCCCAATACTTGCATTTAGTCGAAGGCACTAAATCGTTCCAGTGTGGAAATATGTTTAATCAAGTTTGAATTTTAAGAAAATATCATTTTCAGTCCGATACTTGCACTTAGTCGAAGGCACTAAATCATTCCAGTGTGAATATTTGTTCAATCAAGTTTGAATTTTAAGAAAATATCATTATCAGCACGATGCTTGCACTTAGTCGAAGGCACTAAATCATTCCAGTGTGGAAATATGTTTAATCAAGTTTGAATTTTAAGAAAATATCATTTTCAGTCCGATAGTTGCACTTAGTCGAAGGCACTTAATCATTCTAGTGTGAAAACATGTTAAATCAAGTTTTAATTTTAAGAAAATATCATTTTTTGCCCGATACTTGCATTTAGTCGAAGGCACTAAATCGTTCCAGTGCGGAAATATGTTTAATCAAGTTTGAATTTTAAGAAAAAATCATTTTCAGTCCGATACTTGCACTTTGTCGAAGGCACTAAATCATTCTAGTGTGAAAATATGTTCAATCAAGTTTGAATTTTAAGAAAATATCATTTTCAGTCCGATACTTGCACTAAGTCTAAGGCACTAAATCATTCCAGTGTGAAAATATGTTGATTCATGTTTGAATTTTAAGAAAATATCATGTTTTGCCCAATACTTGCACTAAGTCGAAGGCACTAAATCGTCCCAGGGTGGAAATATGTTGAAGCAAGTTTGAATTTTAGGAAAATATCATTTTCAGTCCGATACTTGCACTAAGTCGAAGGCACTAAATCAATCCAGTGTGAAAATATATTAAATCAAGTATAAATTCTAACTAAAAAACATTTTTAGCCCCATACTTGCACTTAGCCGAAGGCTTTATATGACGATTTGTATGAAAACAATGAGGGCGTTTAATGCGGGGTATAGGACACTATATAGCACTAAATGAGCACTAAATTTTAGCACTGAAAAACATTCAAAATGGCGACATCTGAAATTTGACTTTTGAACTTTGTATGGCTATTTGTATGGAAACTATGAGGGCACTAAATGTGGGGTATAGGGCACTAAATAGCACTAACTGAGCACTAAATTTAAGCACTGAAAAACATTCAAAATGGCGACATCTGAAATTTGACTTTTGAACTTTGTATGGCGATTTGTATGGAAACTATGAGGGCACTAAATGTGGGGTATAGGGCACTAAATAGCACTAAATGAGCACTAAATTTTAGCACTGAAAAACATTCAAAATATCGACATCTGAAATTTGACTTTTGAACTTTGTATGGCGACTTGTATGGAAACTATGAGGGCACTAAATGTGGAGTATAGGGCACTAAATAGCACTAAATGAGCACTAAATTTAAGCACTGAAAAACATTCAAAATGGCGACATCTGAAATTTGACTTTTGAACTTTGTATGGCGATTTGTATGGAAACTAT
This sequence comes from Culex pipiens pallens, assembly GCF_016801865.2. Lineage (NCBI taxonomy): Eukaryota > Metazoa > Arthropoda > Insecta > Diptera > Culicidae > Culex > Culex pipiens. The sequence continues at coordinate 58,602,472 of NC_068939.1, read as the reverse complement.
GAGGGCACTAAATGTGGGGTATAGGGCACTAAATAGCACTAAATGAGCACTAAATTTTAGCACTGAAAAACATTCAAAATAGCGACATCTGAAATTTGGCTTTTGAACTTTGTATGGCGATTTGTATGGAAACTATGAGGGCCCTAAATGTGGGGTATAGGGCACTAAATAGCACTAAATGAGCACGAAATTTTAGCACTGAAAAACATTCAAAATGGCGACATCTGAAATTTGACTTTTGAACTTTGTATGGCGATTTGTATGGAAACTATGAGGGCACTAAATGTGGAGTATAGGGCACTAAATAGCACTAAATGAGCACTAAATTTAAGCACTGAAAAACATTCAAAATGGCGACATCTGAAATTTGACTTTTGAACTTTGTATGGCGATTTGTATGGAAACTATGAGGGCACTAAATGTGGGGTATAGGGCACTAAATAGCACTAAATGAGCACTAAATTTAAGCACGAAAAAACATTCAAAATAGCGACATCTGAAATTTGGCTTTTGAACTTTGTATGGCGATTTGTATGGAAACTATGAGGGCACTAAATGTGGGGTATAGGGCACTAAATAGCACTAAATGAGCACTAAATTTTAGCACAAAGAAAATTCAAAATGGCGACATGTGTCATCTGGCTTGTATTTCAAATTTTTGTATGGCGATTTGTATGGAAACTATGAGGGCACTAAATATGGGGTATAGGGCACTAAATAGCACTAAATGAGCACTAAATTTTAGCACAAAGAAAATTTAAAATGGCGACATGTGTCATCTGGCTTGTATTTCAAATTTTGTATGGCAATTTGTATGGAAACTATAAGGGCACTAAATGTGGGGTATAGGGCACTAAATAGCACTAAATGAGCACTAAATTGTAGCACAAAGAAAATTCAAAATGGCGACATTTGTCATCTGGCTTGTATAGACCGCACACGTGTACCTCGGTGTGTCTATGTTTCCAGGCAGAAGAAACGCCTCGGAAGCCGGAAATGGGTTTGTTTCGTCGTCCCACGTCGTACATTTTCACTGACGGTCGGTTCCGGTGTTGTATAATTCGTTTAGTAACATAGTTGTGCACTTAGAAAGAATTTCTGCTCGCTCTCTTTTTTTTTGGGTTCTACTTTTGTTCTCTGTTTATGGCCGTTGCTTTTGTTTTGCTTTTATTTGGATGTAACACAGTTGATTTTTTTTGCAAACAATTTTTGTATCAAGTTTCGTTTTAGGTTCGTACGCACGATGCATCAATAATAAAGTTGTGTTTGACTGCACTCTTTTATAAAAAAATCCAAAAAAATTTCAACAAAACACTTATAATAGTGAGCCAACTGTGCAGTTTTGGTGTTTCACCTTTGACACCAAAGTATCGTATTGCTCGTTGGAGAAGGGTGGTAAGTTCACTTCAGGAGCAGCAAATTGCCATGGTGTGAGCAACAATAAAAAGATGAAAATAAAAACAAAAAAAAAAGCTCCACATAGATATAAAGTGGGGGCTGCTGCTGCCACCTGGAGGAAGAGCTGGCATTCATCTGGCAATGGAGACAGTCAGCACAGCAGAAACTGCAATATGTGAAGGTTAACAGACCTGGTTGGTGAACTTTCATGGCGTCCTGAATCAGGTGCAGTGATGGTGCTGGTGGTGGTACTGTGCTTTTATGTGTCTGGAGATATGGTGTGTTGTGCCAGGAGCAGCTAACAAAAAGGCTAGTTGCAAAATAGTTGGAATCTGCCATCCAGCTGGGTAATTGTCGGAGAGCGACAAGATGTACAATTATGGTCCGCAGATTTGGCTGGTTCTGTTAGCCAACTGGGCACCTTAAGGGCTCCAGGAAAAAAAATCCAGTCAGTTGGATTAAATTTGAAAAACTCGTTCTGTAGCAATGGCATTTATTTTCATTTTACTTGCAACATAAATTTTTCCAAGTCTTCTTTTCAATTCAATTTTAGAAATTGTTGAAATGAACTTAATGTAAAAAAAAATCTTTATTAATTTACTGAAAATCGGAAAAATCGATTTTCTTCGCAATTTTAAAATCTGCAATCACATTATGCTCAGACAATTTTTATTTTTTCAAATTGTTGATCGGACTGATGATTACTAAAATACAGCATCTTGAAGCTTAAAATTGGGGAATGAGTTTTTCTCGCGATATCTCGGAAAAAATAGTTCATTTCGACCTCTACAACTCGTCCCTCTTTTAAAATCTTTTCTGTCAATTTTTGATCTTTAAAAAATGCTTAAAAAAGAAAACTAATTGAATTTTTAGAAACTTTAAGTATTTGATGTTTGGCTTGTTTTATCTGACTTTGCCAATGTTTTAAAAAATATCAACTTCAGGTGTGTTTTACAAATATTTAAAATTCTAGCAGAAAATGTGAAAACCAAGCAAAACATTTTAAAAGGCAACTGGCTACTGAGCAATTCTCTACGAAATCGGTATGACTATACACGGAGAAAAAAGAGTTCCCAAAATCGTGAACACGCGTTCATGAAATTGGGAACCGCGAATTCCATGATACGTTTTTGAAAAACGTACCATGGCATTTGAACACTTTGTTCGTGATTCCCAAATTCATGAACACTTGTTCACGATTTTAGGAACTCTTTTGCTCCGTGTAATCGTATGTTCATTTATAATTACATGAAAATTTTCACAAAAATACGTATTTTTCCTGTATTTTGAATATGAAAAGTTTCTCGGAAAAATATTCCAAATTATTGTTACAAAAGAAAAAATCGTGACTTCAGAATTGAACTCAAATTACTCAAAGTTCATTTTGTGAGTGACTTTAACATTTTGGCATAGTTTGACAGCTACTTTGTCCCCAGTTTTTTGTGGGAGCGAAAAGGAGGTGAATACTTTGAAAATTGTAAAAAAAATCACAAAACTCCGTATTTTTCAAAAAAAAAAATACTCAATTTTTATATGGGTATCAAACGATCTGGATTTTTTTGATACCTGTTAAAAGCTATCACACATTTTTTTGAAAATACTTAAATTTTTCACAAAACCACACAGTAAATAAAGTAGTTAACCAGCTGCGTGTAAAAGGCCTAGGTGTAAAATAAATTTTACATTATTTTATGAAATTCTGTGTAATATTACACCCTGAAATATGTAGCCCATCAGAATGAGAAACCTACTTAACCGAAATGTCAAGCTCATATATGCGTTTATCCTTACATCTTTTCATCGGTCTGACGATCGAGTGGGCTAAGGCGCCAGTCCATACTGTTGGTGCTGGGTTTGAATCCCGTCGGTTGCATTTTTTTTTTGTGTTTGCAAAAAATGTACATGCAGTGTTTAATATACAGTGTTTATTATGACGAAGTTGATGTGCATGCTTTTGCATGCGATTTTACCATCGGATTTTTTGCTGTTTACGTTTCATTGAAAAAAATCTCAAAATTTATTTTTTTCGCAATATAGGTATAAAATAATTGGAATTTTTTATGCATTTCGAATGTAATAACAACATTTTTTGAAAATACTACAAAAAATTACAAAATTACTCAAAGTTTCAGTATTTTTTCAATATGGGTATCAAATGATTGGGATTTTTTCATACATTTCAAATATACTATCAGGGGATACCTCCGCCAACTCACACAGCAGTTGCCCCGACCCCTCTTCGATTTCGTGAAACTTTGTCCTAAGGGATCACTTTCGTCCCTGGTCATGAATCCAAGGTCTGTTTTTTGATATCTCGTGACGGAGGGGCGGTACGACCCCTTCCATTTTTGAACATGCGAAAATCAATAAACTGCAGCCTGAAACGGTGATAAGATAGAAATTTGATGTCAAAGGGAATTCTATGAAAAAATAGATGCCCAATTTGATAGCGTACTCAGAATTCCGAACTAAAAAGTATTTTCATCGAAAAAAACACTAAAAAAACACTGTAAAATTTCATAGAACATACCATTTTAAGGGAAATTCAATGTACTTTTCTAATCTACATTGACCCAGAAGGGTAAATTTTTCATTTAGAACAAAAATTTTCATTCCAAAATTTCGTGTTTTTTCTAACTTTGCAGGGTTATTTTTTAGAGTGTTGTTACAAAGTTGAAGAACAGACAATTACAAAAAAAAATCATATAGAAACATCTCGAGTTATCGCGATTTTACGAAAAAAACGTTTTCTTAATGTTACTTTTTGCGTTTCTCTATGTTCGATGTCCGTGTCTGTCGCGTGTGATAATGAACGGCAATGATCGACTACGACCAACTATTTCATAACTTATTTTTCTTAAAATCGTGATAACTCGTGATGTTTACATGTCATTTTTTTGTAATTGTCTGCTCTACAACTTTGTAGAGCATTATTACACTCTAAAAAAAACCCTGCAAAAGTAGAAAATAACGCGAAATCTTAAAATGAAAATTTTTGCTCTAAATGAAAAAATGACTTGCAGGGTCAATGTAGTCTTATTTTACATAAAAGTCCCTTTGACACAAAATTTTTATTTCATCACCGTTTTCAGGCTGCAAATTATTGAAAAAACCCTCTTTTTTCGCATGATCAAAAATGGAAGGGGTCGTACCGCCCCTCCGTCGCAAGATATAAAAAACAGACCTCGGATTCGTGATCAGGGACAAAAGTTACCCCTTAGGACAAAGTTTCACACAAATCGAAAAGGGGTCGGGGCAGCTTCTCCCGATTTTGTGTGAGTTGGTAGAGAATTACCCAACAATGTTTTTGATAACCTGAGAAAATTCTCTATATTTTGCTTTTTTGATCTCTGTTAATACGAACCGTAGTTGCTGAGATATTGCCATGCAAAGGTTTAAAAACAGGAAAAATGATGTTTTTGAATTCTCAATCAATCAACCCACCATTTTCTAATGTCGATAGCTTTGCAACTAATGCTCCGATTTTCAATGTTAAAATGCAAAACATTCGTGAAATTTTCCGATTTTCCTTTGACTAACTTTAAATCATGACAATCATTTCAAAAGGGCATAATATTGAGTGTTTAAAAATATTGTTTAAGAAAAGATCGGAAAATGTCACGAATGTTTCATATTTTAACTCCCATCTAAGGGAAATAGTCAAGTTTTGAATAACTTAAAATTTAACCAAAAATAAGATAATTCAACAAACAACAAAAAAATTAACAAAACCTTCTCATATAAATTCACCTCACTGCACACACAAAAAATCACGTTGGAGCTTATGTCGTGCGGTAAATGATGACAGGTTGTATTTTTCCGGCAAGTTTCAACCTAAATACCTTCTGATGGGAAGAAGATGGCGCACACCTGGTGCCTCCTGAAAACCATTTTTCCCCGAATTCAACCAACCATCACAGGAAGGTTTTTAAACGATATGGATTCTTGGAAGGTGCGTTTACGAACTTCCTGCAACGGGTGGTTTGTCACATTCAGGGGTATTAGATTGACTGGAAGAGGTTTGCTTGCGGAGATTCGAGCTTTTTCTATTTTTAAAGGTTTTGTTTGGAAAAACATTGCTTGAGTTTCAAAAAAACCAATCCCACAATTTTCCGTGACAGAGACCAACATCGCCCAATCAAGATTGGTGGTGTGGTGCATCTTGAAGCAAAACCGCCGTCTTCACGCCGAAAGACACGCCGAACCGCAAGCTTTTCCGACCGCGTTTTTTCTTTCTTGTGCTTCTTCCAATTTCCCGTGCTCTTTCGAGTGGCCCTCCAAGTGTCAGAAGCACATTTTGCTCCACTGCGGCCGCCGGGAAAGAAGGAGGTTTTTTTATGAAGGCTGGCCGCCGCGAGGAGCAGAAAAAAATTGTGTGTGTGTGTGCGCGATAGAGTATGAAAATTAATTGGATTTTTATATTGAAATTTTCCAACTTCAATTAAACTTTTTTAATAATTTTTGAAGAGTTTTCCGTACGCGAGGGCACCGCACATCGAATTCGAGCGGTCGTTTCACTTGGAAAATGATGTTTTTTCTGTCTCGCTCACTCTTCCGGATTTTTTTCCCGGGCCGTTTGAGTGCGAGTGTTTGTGGCCGGATTTTCCCCGCGAAATAATCGGTTGAGTGCGTTTTCCTCCCCGACATCCTCCGGGAGGTGGTCATCAACGGATCGACCTCGTTTCGAATCACGTCTCCCAAAAAGCCACTCCAAAACTGCTGCCCCCCTCCAGCCTTCCACTTAAGGAGACCACCCTCGTCACACGGTGGGTGAATTTAATCAACCGTAACTGGATTACGGGAAACATTAGCTGGGATCCGTTGAGAGGTGTTTTTTTTGTGCCTTTGAGAATTGTTCTCAGCCATCAAGTGATAACCGTGACATGGGTCAGCTGGACCCCGAACTGGCCGCACTTTATGACCTCTTGACTCGTTAAAGTCACACAGCAAATGAGTGGTTAAGGTCGATATTTCTTTTCTTTTTGTTAGTTCTTCAATTAGCTTTAATTCTTTAAAAAAACATTGCATTTCAAAATCCGATTGCAAAATTTCATTCCCTTCAGCAGCACTCACCAAAGGTGTTAATCCTAATTATCCTCTTTTCTCTCCCCCTCGAACCACTTCAAAGATTCCACAACTAATTACCTGCTCGACGTGTGCTTCCCTACGTGGAAGTAATTTTCCCACCTTGGGCGTTCCTTTCACCACGAGTGCATTTTTCCTCATTTTCCTCCCGCATGCATGCATTCGCCGTATAGTTTTTAAGAGCACCCCTCTCAGCACTAATAAAACTCTCGATCCAACACTGCTGGTAAAGGCGAAATGGTGCATCCGTGGAGACTTAAGAAAATAAAACTCTTACACCACCTTTATTTTGATGCACTGCACATGGGGGGCTGCAATGGCGCACTAAGAGCGTGCTCGCACTTAATTACTTTTTAATTATTTTTGAAATAAAGTAAAATTCATTATAAGCAAAGTAGCCTCCCGCTCCCTCCGAAGAGGGCAAAAACTTGCCTGAAAAACTGATCCTTTTCGAAACCGCTTAGGGTGGAAGGGTAAGGTTCTGTTTGCTCTCAGTTTTTAGAACTTCTCTCTCCAGTTTTTGCAGGTATTGGAGGGTAATGACAGGGAAGAAAAAGGAGTTTTTTTCTGGAATGGAAGGAGGGGTCTGGCAAAATTTCCAATCTATTCCCAATCGGTGGCCAACTGGAAAGTTTTTCAAAGAGAGTACACGGTGAAGATAGAGCTCCAAAATCATGAACAAGCGTTCATGAAAATGGGAACCACGAACAAAGTGTTCAAAACGAATTTCCAAAAACGTTCGTGATTCGTGATTTTTAATTACACTTTCTGTTACTGAAACATCCAATGCCAACTTATCAAAAATTTCCAAATTGTGGAAAAAAAAATCTTTGACCAATTTATGAATCAATACTATTTTTTCAAAAAATCAAATTTGGTTAAGTTTTTCAACATCATTTTTCAACATATAATCGAATTTGCAATCAAAAAATAATTTAGTGAAAATTTGATAAAGTTTACAATTAATGCTCATGTTTGATCATTTTTGAAAAAAAAATATTTTTTTGAAGAGCTGAGATATTTCTTTATGTTTTGCTTCATTAAACTATGTAGATACGATCTTTTGTTGCCATGCAATGATTGAAAAAAAAATGATGTTTTCTAAGTCTCACCCAAATAACCCACAATTTTTTAACATCGATATCTGATTTTCAATGTTGAAATAAGACAAAATTCGTGAAATTTTCCGATCTTTTCGAAAACACCATTTTAATTTTTTTTAAATCAAGACTAACAATTCAAAAGGACTGGCTGTGTATCAAAAAAAAATCTGGAAATATCTGGCCAACAAAAATTTAACAATAAAGTATTGAGAAGACAAGGAAGGATGTGAGTTTATTAGAAAAAAATAATGTTAATTACTGATGGTTTATTTATTTTTTGTCCTCAAAATGGTAGAATTAACAATTTTAATAAAATATTGTTTTACTTTATTTTTGATTTTCTATTAAACTCGTCCATTTGAATCAAAAAGTTTTTCGAGTTCAGAAAAAAATATTAAAATCTATCAAAATCATTCACAGATAACAATTGAATATTCTGGGTAAAACATAACAAATTTAGCATTCTCCTCCAACTCACACAACAGTTGCCCCGACCCTCTTCGATTTGCGTGAAACTTTGTACTAATGGGTAACTTTTGTCCCTGATCACGAAACCGAGGTCCGTTTTTTGATATTTCGTGACGGAGGGGTGGTACGACCCCTTCCATTTTTGAACATGCGAAAAAAGAGGTGTTTTTCAATAATTTGCAGACTGAAACGGTGATGAGATATGGGCTTCTATGTAAAATTGGACGCCCGATTTGATGGCGTACTCAGAATTCCGAAAAAACGTATTTTTCATCGAGAAAACATCTAAAAAAGTTTTAAAAACTCTGCCATTTTCCGTTACTCGACTGTTAAAAAAAATTGGAACATGTCATTTTAAGGAAAATTTGATGTACATATTTTTCGAATCTACATTGATCCAGAATCGATCCTTGGTCCCATCCTGGTCGTAGCACCAAATCCTGAAGGGTATGTGTACAATCGGTTGATAGAACTCTATCGTCGCGGCGAAATCGGTACTTTTTACCTGAAGTTTGATTTTAAACTGTCTCAAAACGTTCGGTCGCGATAGAACTCCAGTGCTGTGATCGTCTGATCGTGGAGGCCTGCAGCTGCACCACCAATTAGTGTATTTTTTCTCGAAAACAATTTGCGATTGGCCACGTTTTCTTTGCGAGCCCTTCAGAATTGTGCAAAGTGAAGATCGCCTATTCTATTCAACTGCGAACGCTGTTGACAGATGAATATAAACAGACCTGTGACACGCTCTTCCAGTCTGAACAAGTTGAGTACTCTCGCTCTCAAGAATAACATCAACAAACGTAGTCGAAGGGAAATCGACGAAATGGGCGATGACGTCTCTTCGCTTGGCGATCTGTGGGCCAAAATTCAAGGGTTGTTCGAGGATACCAACTCACGCATCGATTCCTGCAAGTCGGACCTGGAAATCCGTATCACCAGCGTGGAAGCTAAGTTGTTGGAGCTAAAAACTGACTGCAGTGTCAGCGTAAAACAAGTTTCCGAACGGCTCGACGAAACCCGCAATGATCTGTATGCTGTGTCAAATCAACTGGACCGCCTGGAACGTGCCCATGACCTGATCCTCAACGGTGTCCCATTCAGCCAGAACGAAGATCTGCAGGTGCTGTTTCGAATGATTGCTGCCAAACTTGCGTACAACCCCGCAAACACGCCTATTGTGAGCCTCAAACGCCTGTCCAAACAAGCCATAACCGTTGGAACTTCCCCGCCGATCTTGTGCCAGTTTGCTATCAGGAACGAGAGGATCGAGCTGTATGGCCGCTACCTACGAAGTCGGAACCTGACACTGCGAGACGTAGGCTTTGAAAGTAACAACAGGATCTTCTTAAATGAAAACTTGACACCCCAGGCCCGTGAAGTACGCTCTGAAGCCCTCAAGTTGAAGAAGCAAGGACATCTTCATCAGGTCTACTCCCGTGATGGCATCGTTTGCGTCCGTTCTGCTGCTGGTGCCGATCCTGTTGGCGTATTTTCGACGGGGCAATTGTTGGCGAGCTGCAAGAAACCCCTTTCCTAAAAGTTTTTCTCCTTCCTTCCCAGTTTTTCCCTTGATTCCCATCCACAGCTATCCATGATTCCTTCCCCTCCTGAAAGTCAAAAACCCTAAAATTAACAATCTTCCTTTTCCTTCAAGTTATTCTTTCTCGTAAGCCCCCATCCTTTGACTCCATTCCCTGAGTTATCCTGTGATTCCCTTTTCCGTCCTGAAAGTTATTGCTGTTGTTGGGTGCCGTTGGAGTTGCTGCTGCTGATCTGGGTGCTGTTATGGGTGCTGCGCTGTTGCTGCTGCCCCTTGGAGACGAGCCTGGTTTCACCTGAACCGCGTTGGTGCCGCTGCTGATGAAGTCTGAAGGTGATGGTGTACTGATAATATTTTTTGTATTTTTAAACATTTCTTTGACCGTTAACATCGATTTGCTGATTTACTTTTGTACTGGGTGAACTGCGACGATTGTAGGAGTTTGATTTGGAATCTTATAGAATGTTAAGTAGATTTAAGTGTTGCCTCTCATCCCTAGATATTAGTTTAAATGAATTGGGTCCTATAGTATGCTCTGTCTTGAAACTACCTCCACTTATTTTTGATTATGGATAATTCCCGAATTAGAAGTGTCTCTGCAAACATTCCCCGTATTGTTTTAAATGCTATGTTGAATCAAGATCATCTAAACATTTGTCACATTAACGTTCAAAGCATTTGTGCTAGGAATTTCTCAAAATTTTATGAACTTAAATCGGTCTTATTAAACAGTAAACTCGATATTATATGTATGACTGAATCATGGCTGAGTGATAAGATCACTGATCAAATGATTGCAATTGAGGGTTATAAAATTATAAGAAATGATCGAAACAGACATGGTGGTGGCATTTGTGTTTACTATCGTGACACTTTGTCCTGTCGTATTGTAAATAAATCCATCTACGATGCTGATTATGGCCGACAAATTACAGAATTTCTTCTACTTGATTTTCGTCATGCTAATGAAAACTTTTTGCTTGCGGTATATTATAATCCCCCTAATCTTAACTGTGCAGATATTTTAAAAAGCCATTTTGAAAATTTTAGCGTTAAATACAATTCTACGTATTTTATAGGTGATTTCAATACCAACTTATTATATAATTCATATCGTTTGCAACACCTTCGAGAAGTTGTATCTAATTTTTGTTATTCTTTCATCAACTCCGAGCCAACTTATTTCTACAGTTCAGGTTGTTCTTTACTTGATCTTTTTATCACTGATTCCCCTCACATGGTTCTTAAAAATGATCAGATCTCTTTACCTGGAGTTTCTCATCATGATATGATCATTTTTTCTTTAAATTACTCTTTATCTAAAACCTCTGACAGTACCGTACAATTTCGAAATTACGAAAGAATTAATTTTGCTGAACTCCAAAATGCGTTTTATGACTTTGCCTGGGGTGACTTTTATAGCATTGACAATCCTAATGTTCTTTTAGATTTTTTTATGAGAAACTTAACATATCTTCATGATCGGTTCGTTCCATTAAAGTCAATGCGTATAAAACATGAAAATTGTTGGTTCAATTCTGATATTGAAAGAGCCATGTTGAACAGAGATCTTGCCTATCGAACTTGGAAATCCACTAAACTTGATAGTGATAAAGTGAATTATAAAATTCTTAGAAATCGTACCAATTTTTTGATAAGAAAAGCAAAATCAACTCATGATAGAAGGAAATTCAACACAAATCTTCCAAGCAAACAACTATGGAATAACGTTAAAAAACTAGGACTCAAAGATGATAATCGATGTAGTAATAGTATTGATATCTCTAGTGAGCAAATTAATGACTTTTTCGTTTCTAATTTTACCATGGATGATTCAACGATACCCACTTTTGCAGCCTGTCCAAATGGTTTTACCTTCAAACCTTTTCTTGATTATGAAATTATTAATTCGGTTTTTTCAATAAAATCCAACGCTTTTGGCCTAGACGGTGTTCCGATCAAATTTATACAAATTATGCTTCCACTAATTTTACCGCTGATTAAACACCTCTTTCATAGCATCATTAAGACCTCTATCTATCCCCAGGGCTGGAAAACCGTTAAAGTGATACCTATTAAGAAAAAAGGTAATTCCTCTGCAATTGCTAACCTTCGACCAATTAGTATATTGAGTGCACTCTCAAAAGTTTTTGAGAAACTTATTAACACTCAAATTTCTTTATTCATCAACGATTTGAACCTACTGCATCCGTATCAATCTGGTTTTCGTAAAAATCATAGCACAGAAACAGCCTTGCTGAAAGTCCATGACGATATCGCTTTAACTTTAGATAAAAAAGGAATTGCAATTCTGTTATTAATAGACTTTGCTAAGGCGTTCGATCGGGTATCACATCGAAAACTTGTAAACAAACTTCGTTCTGATTTTCTCTTTTCTGAGTCAGCTGCAAAACTTATTGAATCTTACCTTATACATCGCAGTCAAGCTGTCTTTTGTAATGGGATATTATCAACTTTTCAAAATATTGGATCTGGTGTTCCTCAGGGTTCCATTTTAGGACCGTTACTATTTTCTCTTTTTATCAATAATTTACCTTTAGTTTTAGAACATTGCTCAATCCATTTGTTTGCTGATGATGTTCAGATTTATTTTTGTTCTGATTCCGTTTTTGATTTGTCTGTTATTAGAAATAAAATAAACAAAGATCTCTCAAATATTTACAAGTGGTCTCAACACAACCTTTTGCCAATTAATCAGTCCAAAACTAAAGCAATAATTTTTAGCAAATTGCGATCTCCTATTGTTTGTCCTGCTTTACTTTTTGGAAACGAACAGGTCGAATTTGTAAATAGAGTTAACAATTTAGGTGTTATCTTCACATCTGATTTAGATTGGGATGCCCACATAAACAGTCAATGTGGTAAAATCTTTGGAGTGCTAAAACGCCTTAACTTAGTTACTAGACATTTTGACTCTGCCACGAAAACAAGGCTTTTTAAGTCCTTAATATTTCCTCATTTCATTTATGGAGATTTTGTATATACTAATGCTTCGGCCGCAGCTATCAACAAACTTCGTATCGCACTTAATGCATGCATCAGATATGTCTACAATTTGTCTCGTTACTCCAGGGTTACCCACTTGCAAAAATCACTAATTGGTTGTCCTTTTGCCCAGTTCTATCGATTCAGATCATGTTGTACAATTCAGAAAATAATATTCACTAAAAAACCTAATTATTTGTTATCTAAATTAAGACCTTTTCGACAAACGCGCACATTAAACTACTTGTTACCTCATTTTAATTCTTCTTATTATAGTCAGTCAATGTTTGCAAGAGGCATTGTCTTCTGGAATTCATTACCAGTATCTACCAAATCGTGTACCACTATTGTGAGTTTTAAGCAGAGTTTATTAGAAGAACTCAATCGTTTAGACTAATTAGTTAGGGAATGAGAGCAACACAAAATTAGCAAGAAGCTTAAACAAAAACCACCTCACTCAGTTTGAAACATTGTAACATTTTAAAAGACATGAAGTCTTACGTTACTTAATTGAATAAATAAATAAATAAATAAATAAATAGAGGACCTAATAAAAATAAGTTAAGGGTCATTTTTTCATTTAGAACAAAATTTTTCATTATTGAATTACGTGGTTTTCCTAACATTTCAGAGTTTTTTTTAGAGTTTTACAATGTTCTACAAAATTGTAGAGCAGACAATTACAAAAAAATTGATAAATAAACATCAAGGGTTTGCTTATAAACATCACGAGTTATCGCGATTTTACGAAAAAAAAGTTATGAAAATGTCGGTCGTCGTTGATCATGACCGTTCACGACAGACACGGACGACGAAACAAAGTGAAACGCAAAAAGTAACTTTTTCAAAACTTTTTTTTTTCGTAAAATCACGATAACTTGTGATGTTTATAAGCAAACCCCTTATGTTTCTATATCAAATTTTTTGTAATTGTCTGCTTTTTAGAACATTGTTACACTCTAAAAAATAACCCTGCAAAGATAGAAAAAAAAAACGAAATTTTAAAATGAAAAACTTTGTTCTGAATGAAAAAATGACCGTTTTGGGTCAATGTTGATTTGAAAAGTACATTAAATTTCCCATAAAATGACATGTTCCAAAAATTTTTACAGTCGAGTAACGGAAAATGGGAGAATTTTTAAAACTTTTTTAGTGTTTTTTTCGATGAAAAATACGTTTTATCGGAATTATGAGTATGCCATCAAATCGGGCGTCTAATTTTACATAAAAGTCCTTTTGACACCAAATTTCTATCTCATCACCGATTCAGGCTGCAAATTATTGAAAAACACCTCTTTTTTCGCTTGTTCCAAAATGGAAGGAATCGTACCGCCGCTCCGTCAAGAGATATCAAAAAACGGACCACGGATTCGTGATCAAGGACAAAAGTTAACCCTTAGGACAATGTTTTTTTTTCGCAAATTGAAGATGGGTCGGGTTTCCCGATTTCGTGTGAGTTGTTAGAGAATAACCCGTATAAAAACAAAGCTTATTGCAGAAAAAAATATTTTTATTGTAAATTTGGATATTATTTGATATTTGTAAATAATACGAGATGCTAACCCTTACATAGCAAATGAACAATTTCCAAATCCACTCAATCAAACAACACCGAAGCATAAATTACTCGTGCGGTCAAGGTTCTGCATTTGAGCACACAAACTACTCACTGCCAACCCGTGGATTTGTGGATTCTATTTGCGCGTAATCGGTGGAGCGACCACCCTGACCACATTTATTTATCTAACTCGTCGATATCATGCATTTGATTGGATGTGGTTTAGGTGGTCTGCATGCAGCGTAGTTTGGCTTTCAGAGCTGGATTATCCAAGGTGTCAGCAAACAATTCCGGCTTATCATCCTAAGCCTAACCGGAAAAATGCTCAGTTGTGGGTGTATTTTTCACCCTAAAAAAAGCACACGTTACAGCTTTTGGCATGTGAAATCCACACGTGAAAGTTTCATGCTCGTAATATTTTTTACCCTCTTAACCAGCCGTGGTCTCGGCAGGAATTTTACCCCCGGTACCAAGTGGCGCAAAAGACAGCAAGATCAGGACCTTGTTTCGCCTGCCGATGATCAAAGCGGAAATAATCGACACTGAGTTGGCTGCTTGCCGTAAGCCTTTACTTCTCCCATGAAAGCCTTCCGGACGGGTTTTTCGTACATCCTGACCACGTCATACACAAACTCACATGGAGGGTGAAAAATATGAAATTTCCTTCTGACAACACCCCAGGGGAGCAGTTTTTGGTCATCTGCAGACGTGTTACCGCCCACCGTCCCTCCTCCGAGTTCGGCATAATTTTTACTTCATTTGTCGGAATGTGCTGGGGAAAAATTCCGCTCGCTCCCCCCCGACGAAGAGTCTCCAACACTAAGGTGTGATGAGGGGTGAGACCGGAGCTATTTGAGCCAGGAAATCGCCTCTGTCCCGAGCTCCGTCTAAACGACGTGGAAAACTAAGCTCCGACCCTTTGGCTTTGGTTTCACGCAGGACTCGCAGGATGACGGTGGCGACGTTCGACCAACGAGAGAAACGCCATTTGCAGGACGCTTCAAGGGAAAAGACACAAACTATTGGACAGTGGGAGGATTAAAAGCGATTCTTTTTTTTCGAAAACAATATTTTCAAAATTTTCAAATCAAGATTAACAATTCAAAGGAGCGTAATATTGAATGTTTGGCCCTTTTGAAATGTTAGTCTTGATTTAAATTTTTTGAAAATATTGTTTTCGAAAAGATCGAAAAATTTCACAAAAGTTTTACATTTTAACATCGAAAATTGACATCGACTTAGAAAACGTCAATTTTCCTATTTTTAAACCTTTGCATGGCCATATCTCAGTTCTTCAAGCAAAATATAGAGAATTTTCTCAGCTTTAAAAAAAAAATCAAAGGTAGGCAAATATGGCCACTCATTTTAAAAAAAGAATAACTGAGACTATTTTTTAAAAAAGATCCCTAAAAATGGCTATAACTTAAAAACGGTGCACTTGATCAAAATTTCACTGTAGTACTTTTTGATTTCAAATTCGATTTTACATTGAAAAATGAAGTTGAAATACTTTTGCGATCAGTACTTTGATTTTTTGAAAAAATCAGTATTGATTCAAAAAATCATAACTCAGTCAAAGATTTTTTGCGCATTCTGGAAATTTCTGAAAAGTTGGCATTTTATGTCCCCTAAAACATATCAGAAAATGGAAAAAAATAAAAGAAGTTTTTTTGCAAATCAAGTTTTAGTGACAAAAAGTGAAATTAAAAATCACCAAAAAAATTTTTACCTTGTATCATTCTTTTCCAGTTTAGTCCTTATCCATACCTACTCAACTTTGCCGAAGACACCAAATCGATCAATAAATTCCTTCAAAAGATACAGATTTATAAATTTGCATGCATCAATTTTGTATGGAAAGCTGCCAAATTTGAATGGAAAATTATTTTGACAAACTTATGATGCAAAATGGCTTCTTTGGGCATGCCAAAGGCAACAAAAAAGTTTCAACCGGATTAAAAAATACAAAAAAAAAATCGAATTACTGAAATCTCAGAGAATTGCTCATATGTAAAAATATCATCAGAATTGTACATTGATTCAATGTGTCAAACAAAGAAATTTTGCTCAAATGATATTTTCGAAAATGAAAAGTCACAAAATATAATAAGTTTCCTCTAACATTGGTAGAATTTAAAACATTTTTTTTAAATGAATTGTAGGCTATCTAATTATTTTATCATTATTTTTTAAATTCTTTTATCATTAAACTTATTTGTAAAATATTTCATTTGAAATTTTTAATTTTTTTTATTCAACTTGTGTTGACATATGGTTAAATTTCCAAAATACGTATTTTTTAAATGTTTTGTTTTGACATTTTGGGTATCCTTTTTTGATTTTTTTAGTTTAAAAATTTCATACAAAATATTTTTTTAGAATTTCCCTTTATTTTTTTCCTGGAACTTTGAAAATCAGGAAATAATTTTTAATTTCAGCCTTACAGAGTATTCGAATCGATGAAAATTAATTTCTCTTAGTTTCACCTAACTCAGAAACTATTGTTCTGATTTTCAGTGTTTAACCCTGTTCAGGAGGTTATTTTGAGCGACTTTTGTTCTGCGAAGAACTTCTCTTGTTTTATGTTTTTCTTGTTTCATTTTTGTATTTTAATTTGCATTTATGTCATCTTTGTTAATGTTTATTTTTGGTAGTATTTGGCCTATTCAACCACCTCCTATCATTACATTTTGCCTTTCTAATTTTTTCATGTTTTTACAGTCACTTTTTCAAAGTTTTGCTCGTTTTTCACATTTTCTGGTATAAAATTGAACCATTATCATTTAAATTGTTTAAAACTTCGTTGAGGCATAGTCTGGGATACTAGAAAAATTACTGCATACTGTTTTTTACTTGAAATATAGGAAATGTAAAAAACACAGCCAAAGTTGACCCGTAAAAAAATTACATTTTTAAAAACATTGGCAAGGTCGCATAAAACAAGTAAAACTTACAACTCAAAAATTTTCAAAAATTTCAAAGGTTCAATTTTTTAAATCAAAGCTCGTCTAAAAGCGGGGTTGAGTTGTAAAGGGTTAAATTGAAACTTTTGCAAAAAATTTCTTATCTTAAAAATAAAAATATTTTCGAAATTTTGACATCATGCTTTACTTTTGAAAAACACTTTTAAAAGATAATTCTCCTTATTTTAGACCCAATTATAACTCAAAAACGTTACATATTCCACCGATGGTGGTTGGTGCCTTCCTCACAATTATGTACATATTTGTTTCTGTAGTAAGAATGTCAAACCTTCAAATTTTATCTAAATTTTACTTCTACATGGAGTATGGGTCTAGAATCCCAAAAATCATTGGACGTAATATTAGAACAACACCTACGGGGCTGTTTCATGAAAATTGTTCACTTTCAATAATTATATTACATTAAAGTTTTGTAAGCCTTAAGGCAGCAAAAAATATATCTGTTCTTTTTTCCCGGGAGTTTCAAATCAACAAAATCCCGGGAGCCAGATCTCCGGATAGAATTGGACAACTTTTTCATCAAAATATTTGAGATCCGGCCTCTGAAATGTGTACAAATGACACTTAGGTGCTCATAACTTTTGATAGGGTTATCAGATCTTCAATCTTTTGGGCTTGTTGAAAAGGTCTTTTGATGACCTACCCAACGATGGGATGATGGCATGATAGATCCGGACACCTTTTTCATCAACATATTTGAGATCCGTCCTCTAAAATGTGTACAAATGACACTAAAGTGCTCATAACTTTTGACAAAAACTACCCTTTTTACAATCTTTCAAACTTTAGCCAGAATCGTTTTTTTTTGCATATCTTTTGAAGTAGGGGAAATCTACCCTTTCCAATCAAACACCTATCTTCGTCATATGGAGAGTTTGATGCTCGATTAAAGCTCCAAAAATATTATTTGGGCTATAAACTTACCAGCAACAGCACCGCCTCGAGTAAGCACGCAAATGTATGCCACTTACTGGCCAAAAAGATCACATTTAATGCACTTTTGCTCATAATTTGTATTTTGCGAGACCACTTCTCATCATTTTGTTGGCACACACAGTGACACACACGAGAATCCCTCAAACGCTTAATGAATATCGCCAAAATTAACTTTTCACTTTCGCTTACTTTTTCACGGCGCTTAAGATATGAAATTGCTTCCAACTACCGGCAACATGTTCTTTTGATCATTAGTAAGGCACTCACTTGAAGAATAATCCCGAAAAATGTAATAAATTAGCAAGCGCCATCAAAAAAACAAACGCGCCAAGTCGTTTGACGTTTCAATTTTCACTTTGCATTCCACTCGAAGGCTGAAGAAAACCGAGCGAGAGACGAAGGCAAAAAAGAACAAAGGCTGGCCGTCAACACCACCAGCAGCACAGCCAGCGATGCCAGGAAACTTTCCCTATAAATGCCACTTTTCGTGAGTGTTCGTTTGAACTGTCAGCGCAAATGGCAACACTCGACAGAGTGTTGGAAGAAAAAAGAACTAAGCCGATATTAGAAAAATGGGCGTGGCCCAATGCATTCGCCTCGATTAGAATACCCTTGGGAATTTTTTTTTGTTAAATGCTTGGTAAAGAAATAGAATAACTTTTAGTGAAAGTGAAAATAAACAGAAATGTTCACAAAAACTTGCTCTACTCGTTGGTGTACTTGGTTTTAGTAAAATTCAAGGGAGACTCTAGATTATCCAGCATCATTCAAACACGACCGCTTATTAGGATTAAAATGGGTAGATTTCCCCTACTTATCAAAACTTCATAATATTAACTAGTAGTTCACAGTCAGCACTCAAGCAAGTCAGACGTGCTTACAGTTTCTAGCGCATATTGTTTGAGATTGTGAAGATTTTTTTCGGCTATTGTTTCACTGGCCGAGGTGCCAGCCAGTGACCTTGGAAATCGCTCGGCGTAGCACCAAAATGGAACCCAAACGCGAGAGTACGATCAAACTCCGTTTCGGAGCCGGATCCAGGGGACCGAACAATGCGGAAGTGTTCAAGTTCTTCGGAAAGCAGGAATGGACCCACGAGGAGCTTAGTGCGATGTATCGGGATGACTACTCGATTTTCGTGAAGTTCAAGACGGAACAGCAGATGCGGGAAGCTTTGTCGAAGCTCGGTCCCCAGACCAGATTCGAGTACGATGACGGAACCTCGATGATGGTACCGGTCACGGCAGCAGCGGGATCCTTCAAGTACGTCCGAATTTTCGGACTGCCTCCGGAGGTGGACGACCGGTTCATTGCTACGGCAATGTCCAAATACGGAACGGTGCAGCAGATGATTCGGGAGCGTTTTCCGGTGGAAACCGGGTTCCCGATACACAATGGAGTTCGCGGAATACACATGGAGCTCGTCTCGGAGATTCCAGCGCAGCTGACAATTCAGCATGTCAAGGCGCGAATCTATTACGACGGACTACAAAACAAGTGCTTCGGATGTGGAGCTTTGGACCACCTCAAAGCAGCGTGTCCAAACCGGAAGGATGTCAACAAACGGCTGACTCCGGCGCAGAAACCAGGGACTGGTTCCTTTGCCAGCGTGGTGGCCAATGGAACAAGCGGAAAGGCAGAAGAGCTACCACCCAATTCTGGGATGGTTTTGCTGGGAAAGCTTGGTGCGGCGCCGCCAACAGCTCCGGCAGAGTCAGTGCAGCCATCGGAACCGACGCCATCTGGACCGCCGGAAAGCGGCCCATCCGATCAACCGCAGCTGCCAGCGGACCCGGTGATGCCACCGGTACCGATCGCACCGCAAGAACCGACGCCACCGAAGCCAGCGGACATCGCGGAAGAAAAGCAAGATCAGCCAATGGAGGAAGATGGGGAGAGAGAGCAGTCGGAGAGCGACGGTGAACCGATGGAGAAGGATGGTGAGTGGATTGAAAAAACGGGGAAGGGAGGGAAGGGGAAGGGAAAGCGTGGTCGTCCGAAAGGCAGGCCCGGTTCGGACTCTTCCGAAGTGGACACGAACGGCCGAAAGAAGTTCATCGTGCCAGGACAGGTCCACGATCTGCTCGATGCACAGGGAGACCGAACGAGATCGCGATCGCGATCAGCAGCCAAACCAGCAGGCGGCGACCTGCAACCACGCAAGTAAAAGAACCGAATTTTCCGGCGTTGACCCATTGCACTCACACATGGACTTGTTTTTGATTCGTGGACCATTTACTAACACAACCGATATTACTAACCCTTTTACTAACACCTTAACAATAGTTTACTTACTAACACAAAAGAAAAGACAACTTCTGTAAATATGAACTTTGTATATACTATAGCAACACTAAACTTAAACAGCAGCAACGCAAATGTAAATAAAAATTTATTGAAGGATTTTATTATGGATTACAATGTAGATATAGTTTTTTTGCAGGAGGTTAGTTTTGAAGATTTTTCGTTTATTTATTCACATAATTCATTGGTAAATATAAGTATTGATAAGAAAGGCACAGCAGTGCTTATTAGGAAATCTTTTTCATATTCTGATTTTATTCTAGATCCATCAGGTAGAATTGTTTCGGTTAGGGTAAATGATGTAAATTTGATTAATATTTATGCACACTCTGGGAACAATTTAAGGAAAGAGCGGGATAATTTGTTCACCGAGGCTTTGACAGTTCACTTAAATAAACCTGGAACCAAGTCGATGCTGATTGGAGGTGACTTTAATTGCATTTTGCATGCAGAAGATAGTAGAAGTTCACAAAAAAACTTTTCTTGTGGATTGAAACATTTAGTTGATTTGTTTAAATTAAAAGATATCGCGAAAATACGGAAAGAATGCAAATTCACCTTTCACAGGGGAGAATCTGCTTCCAGGTTGGATCGATTTTACGGATCTGATAACATCATTGGGAATGTTACAAGTTGTTCAACTATTCCACTCGCGTTTTCAGACCATCATGCTGTTTTGATCAAATTAAAATTAGATGATTATAAGTTATCCACAAGAGGACGTGGATACTGGAAAATAAATCCATGCTTCTTGTCGATGGAAGACGTAACTGAAAAGTTTAAACAAGAATATTTGAAACTGAAGCAAAGAGAAATATTTAATCGTGATTTGAGTAAATGGTGGTTTTTTCATTTCAAAGGGAAGGCAAAAAACTTCTACAAAAGTGAAAGTTGGCATTTTAACCAATCGAGCAGAAATTGTAAGGCTGTATTACTGAATAGATTAAATGAGCTTTCTGACAAATTAGCAAATGGTGATAATGTGGGTGATGAAATGTCCGTGATTAAATCGAAATTGATGTCATTAGAACAAAATCGTTTAAAGAATTTAGGGGAAAAACTACCAGCTTGTACTTTAGCGGAAGGAGAGAAAATTACAATTTATCAATTATCCAATAAGATACACCGTGGAAACATTTTTGGCTTACAACTGAGAGACGGTCCAAGTCACGAAGTTTTAACCGATAATGCTATACTCGGGCCAGTTATTCATCAATATTTTTCTAATCAATTTCAACAAAGTGAAGATAATATTAGCAGTGCGGAAATAGATAATTCAATTGAATCAATAAGTAAAAATTTAAGTAATGACCAAAAAATTAATTTAGTTAAACCAATTACTGTAGAAGAACTTTACGAAACTTTGAAAAAATGCAATCGAAAAAAGTCGCCTGGTCCTGATGGATTAACTTACGAATTTTATTTATGCCACTTTGATATTCTCAAAAATGATTTATGTCGTCTATTTAATCTTTATTTAAGAGGAGAGAGTTCACCTCCTAAAGAGTTTTCAGAAGGAATAATTACTTTAGTTCCAAAGAAAGGGGATAAAACACTTTTGGAAAACCATAGACCGATTTCGTTACTTAATACAGACTACAAACTTTTTACTAAGCTTCTCGCAAATAGAATTCAAATATATATGGAGGATTTATTAGGTTCAGGTCAAAGTGCATGCATTGCTGGACGATCATGTACTGACAACTTGAATGATGTTAGACGTTTAATCACGAAATCAGTTGAAAGCAAAACCTTTAAAGGAATGCTACTAAGTATAGATTTAGAAAAAGCTTTTGACAAAGTCAATCATAAATTTCTTTGGAAAATTCTAGAAAAGTTTGGGTTTCCAGAAAAAATTATCAAAATTTTACAGTGCCTCTATTCCAAAGCAACATCAAGAGTATTATATAATGGATTTCTTACAAATGAAATTAAAATATTTTCTTCTGTCAGACAAGGATGCCCGCTAAGCATGATTTTATTTGTATTGTATATTGAACCATTAATTCGTAAAATTGATCAATGCATTCTCGGGGTTCTTACTTACAATAAGTTCCTCAGAGTTGTGGCATTCGCGGACGACTTGAATGTATTTGTTCGAAACGCAGAAGAGTTTGACAATGTCCTGAGTATTGTTGACTCCTTCTCCCGATATTCGAAGGTTAAACTTAATTATAAAAAGTCTTGTTTTCTAAGAATCAACAGTTGCATTGGTGGACCTTTTAAAGTTCAAGAAACTGAACAATTGAAGCTTTTAGGTATTACTTTCAAGAACACGTGGAAGGATATCGTTGATATAAATTATTCTAAATTAATCAGTGACATGAAATACAGAATTAATCTCAACAATTTTCGAATGATGAGTTTATTAGAAAAAGTTTGGTTCATAAACACTTTTGTGTTATCAAAGCTATGGTATTTAGCACAAATCTTTCCACCAAAAAATCAGCACATTGCTACGATCAGGAAAATTATTGGAATGTTTTTATGGAAAAATAATATGTTTCGTGTTGATAAAAGACAACTTTATCTAGATGTGGATCAAGGAGGTTTGGGTTTAATCGATCCAGAATCAAAATGTAAAGCATTATTTATTAAAAATATTTTAAAGGAGCAAAATATATCTGCGACTGATGTTAGCGAAAAATATTTATTAGGTTTAAATTTTACATCAAAATTAACAAGAAATGGGAAAGAGTGGATTATGGTAGCTGCTGATTTAAACTGTAGTAGTCCGACTATAAATACAGCAAAACAAATTTATCGGAATTTCATTCATGAATATTCGTTTAAACCACGTGTTCAAGTTGAGCTTCCTCAAGTCAATTGGGGATCTTTGTGGAAAATCATGGGCCATACTTTTATTCTGGCCAAGGATAAAGCTAATTTGTACTTATTAATTAATGATTTAGTGCCAAATAAACGGAAACTGAAGCAGTACAACATTGGAAGAATTGATAGTGAAATTTGTGATTTATGTGGACAAATAGATACAAACTCTCATCGGTTACGAACATGTTCAGCAGGTTCTGAATTGCGTGAGTGGATGATAAAAGTTTTAAGAAAAAGATTCGGAATCCAACTTGGGCAGATTGATGATATTTTGTTTTGGCAAATTGACGAAAATAGTCACCTCCAAAAAGCAGCAATGTGGTTAGTAGTACGTTATGTCGCCTTTTGCGTGGACAAATTTCCCGGCCTTAGCTTATTTGTATTTCAGAAGAGTATTAGAGAATTTAGATGGAACTCGCGGACCTTTGTAAAACGATATTTTGATACTAACTTAAACATTTGTTAGTGATATAAAGGATGGATCTTGTAGGGCTTAGTAGGGCAAACTTGAGTGATACTATGTACATCAGGGAATTTAGGAATCCTCAAAAAAGTTGCTTGCTGTTTGAAATGTAATCGATATGGTAAACAGTTGCTAAATACAGAAAAGTTTTTAGAAAAAAAAAAAAAAAAAAAAAACAAAAAAAAAAAAAAAAAAAAAAAAAAAAAAAAAAAAAAACTAGGGTCTTGTGGGACCTTAAGACGGATCGAATGAGACTAGAACGGTCCAAATCAATTCAGCCAGTCCGGAGATAATCGAGTGCATTTTTTTCAGTGCACGGACTTACAGACATACACACGCACAGACATTTGCTCAGAATTTGATTCTGAGTCGATAGGTATACGTGAAGGTAGGTCTACGAGGTCGAATTAAGAAGTTCATTTTTCGAGTGATTTTATAGCTTTTCCTCAGTAAGGTGAGGAAGGCAAAAAGAAAAAAAACAATTTTCCCACTGTCCCATCGATACTCGCTAGCCGGTATAACCGAACCATGGGCCATGGCCGGAAAAAGTTCAACCAAAAAAACCACAGCAGTTCTCCCCCAGACCAGACCGTGGACGATGACCATGCTAGCCGGGACGGTGTGAAAGGCAATGTGAGTGTGTGTGTGTGTGTGTGTGTGTGTGTGTGTGTGTGTGTGTGTGTGTGTGTGTGTGTGTGTTATTGTTGTGGTTATTAGTGAGATTATGCTTTGTTACATAAATCTTATCGGTGGTTATTGTCGGATCAATGGACTTCTGGGGGCCTGGCAGGGGCTTTTCGGCACTACCTTGGGCGACGGCGGTGGTTCGAGATTTTTTTTTTTCGAGAAGAAAGCATCTATAGGTGTTTCGAAGTTACTTGGAGAGGTTCCTGGGCGTGAGGATTTCCGAGCAGAAAGGATAAATAGTGTAATGGGTGCAAATGGCCTCCGGGTCGTCGTCCAAAGGAGCGTTCGGAACCACCACGGGTGGAACAGATTGTATGGGTGAGTTGATTGGAAAATTGATTAAGTGTGTATGTGTGTGAGAGTTTGGGGGAAAGACTTCATGTTTGAAAGTATTTTCCTAAACAGGGGAAATTGTTTCCTGATCCCATTAAAGAACAATTGAAAGGTAACACCTTAAGAAACCTGAAGGCATAGTTACATCCTTCAACATAATATGTAATTAAATTTTCATTGAGTTGAAAACTAGAATAAATTCAGAAAAAAGTATGTCAACTCAACTCACCAAACGATGAAATGAAAATTGATCGAAAAAAAAAAAACAAATTGATGGCAGATGACTGCGTAGTTTTCCCACTTCTTTGCACCACCTTTTGTCGTTTTTACTCTGCTGAATGAAGTCAGTTGGCTACGTGAGTTCTGGAAAATCAGCATCACCTTTAACTTAAATCATTCCATTTCCTGTGAATCGAACGCGACTGAATGGTATCATCGCGCTGATTCCACAAAAATGTAATCACAATTGCTCAACATATATCCCAATATTTCCACTCACCACCACACTTCAAGCTGTGCAACAATTTGACCATTTCCAGCACCATCACGGTCGCGCAAATTTTACACCCCTATCGAAGCGCGCAACTGGTATTTGAGCGGAAACCCCGTGTCAAGTGTGGCTACCCCGACGGTGGCGGCACGTTGCACCTGTAAATCAAATTCCAACCGTCCCATGTTGACCATCATGGCCGCGAAGGGTCCGGCTGCATTCCAGATGTGTGTGTGTGTGTGTGTGAGCAACATTGAACCGTTCCTGATAACACTTGAAAATTTTGAACTTCATCATACTTGATGCACGGAAAAGTTGTTTTTATGTTTTATGTTTTATGTTTTATGTTTTATGTTTTATGTTTTATGTTTTATGTTTTATGTTTTATGTTTTATGTTTTATGTTTTATGTTTTATGTTTTATGTTTTATGTTTTATGTTTTATGTTTTATGTTTTATGTTTTATGTTTTATGTTTTATGTTTTATGTTTTATGTTTTATGTTTTATGTTTTATGTTTTATGTTTTATGTTTTATGATTTATGTTTTATGTTTTATGTTTTATGTTTTATGTTTTATGTTTTATGTTTTATGTTTTATGTTTTATGTTTTATGTTTTATGTTTTATGTTTTATGTTTTATGTTTTATGTTTTATGTTTTATGTTTTATGTTTTATGTTTTATGTTTTATGTTTTATGTTTTATGTTTTATGTTTTATGTTTTATGTTTTATGTTTTATGTTTTATGTTTTATGTTTTATGTTTTATGTTTTATGTTTTATGTTTTATGTTTTATGTTTTATGTTTTATGTTTTATGTTTTATGTTTTATGTTTTATGTTTTATGTTTTATGTTTTATGTTTTATGTTTTATGTTTTATGTTTTATGTTTTATGTTTTATGTTTTATGTTTTATGTTTTATGTTTTATGTTTTATGTTTTATGTTTTATGTTTTATGTTTTATGTTTTATGTTTTATGTTTTATGTTTTATGTTTTATGTTTTATGTTTTATGTTTTATGTTTTATGTTTTATGATTTATGTTTTATGTTTTATGTTTTATGTTTTATGTTTTATGTTTTATGTTTTATGTTTTATGTTTTATGTTTTATGTTTTATGTTTTATGTTTTATGTTTTATGTTTTATGTTTTATGTTTTATGTTTTATGTTTTATGTTTTATGTTTTATGTTTTATGTTTTATGTTTTATGTTTTTTTTGTCTTCAATAAATCAAGAATTATATTTTATGTTTAAATTCCACCGAATCACAGTTGAGCATGTGCCCACCAGAGTGTATTCGGCCATTGGGCAGACAAATCAAACAGCGTGATTGAGTAAATTTAATTAAATCCTTTGCTTGATTTCCAACTCTCCCGGTTGGCGGTGAAACTTTTCAACAATCGGACTCTCAACCATTTGCCGATTACGTTCGCCACTCACACACACTCTCGGACAAAACTCGCCCCCGGGAGGAAACAAAAAAAACAAAGTTCAGTTCATCGTCTTCTGCTCTTGCAACAGAATCAGATGTGAGGCCAACAAAAAAAGCGTCTCACTCTGCACAGGAGGAAGCGTGCTTGAAAAAAACACAAACTTTTCCCAACCAAAAGATGAAGTGCTGAAATCCCACCTCGGGGAAATTCCCGGTTTGTTCCAGCGGAACACGGTAAATGAATTTTCATTCAGGTTTGCCATTTTCCCGGAGGTGTGCGGCGGCAGCTTTCAGCACACACACACACACGTGCTTCTGCGGGGGGATCTCTTTTGAGTTGGACTCAATCAAGGTCTCATTTAAGCGACTGCTGGTGGAAAAGGTGAAAAGCTTCCGACGGTCGGTTGGGGGTGGGTTGGCAGAAAGTTTCTCTCCCCATCGCAGAGCACAGGTCTTAAATAATTGAGTAGACTTTCAATTGCAAAACTGCTAAAAGTGGTTTCCGTTTTTCTTATTCCTCCTTCTTGGCAAGTTTCCCGGAATTCTCCAGTGGGGATCACGGAAGGACTTTCCCCGAGCTGTGGCACGTTTACAAATCTAATTTCTGCGACCAACTCCAGGAAAAGATGGACGAAAGAAGAAAAGTCTATCAACCGCAGTTGTTCGTCAGTTCGTCAATCAGGATAAAGACGTCAACGGCCTCAATCCCGAACAGGCGCCCCTTGGGAATGTCGCCTCGTGGGGAAGGATGGGGGAGGGAGAGTATTTCCGTTTTATTGATTGCTTAATGATTGACTTGTGATGGAGACGTTTGGTGGAAGAACTTGAAATGGAGGATTTTTTGTAATATTTTGATATATTTTGGACTCTAGGGGACTTTCAATAAATACTAGGTTCAGAATACAAACAAGATTGATTATAACTTATGTTTTTGCCTCTCTTACAAAATAAAGGTTTAAGGTTTGCCTTTAGAAAAAAACGCTTTTCTCAGAAATCTTAAAAAAAATCGTGCAAGGTGGAGAATAGTCCCAGCAAAAAAAATATTACTAATTTGAAGGTTTTGATGTGCTTTTGCCTTCCTCACTGAGGTAAGGCTATAATCCTGCTCTGAAAATGAACTTTTTATTAAAAGCTCCTAGACCCAACTTCATGTATACATATCGACTCAGAATCGAAAACTGAACAAATGTCTGTGTGTGTGTGTATGTGTGTGTGTATGTATTTCAAAAAAAATCAAATTATTCGCTCTACAGCATTGCCTTGGCGTTCTCGATTGCAAGATTCCTACTCGAAACTAGGTGTCCGAAGGCTTGATTGTTGAGGCAATTGCAAACCTCTTTTTACACCTTAGCTTCCATCTACCCCGGGATTCGAACTGACGACCTTTGGATTGTTAGTCCAACTGCCTACCAGCGACTCCACCGAGGCAGGACCCAGGGAGACGACTCCTACACCTGGACTGAGCTCACGACCTAACCTTTGTAGGTTAGTCCGGGACCAACATTTACTTCCCTTCCGACGGAAGGCGTGATCAGACAAATCTCGTCTCGAAAAATGCCACCGGGACCGTCTGGGATCGAACCTAAGCCGACTGGGTGAGAGGCAATCACGCTTACCCCTACACCACGGTCCTGGTCATGTGTATGTATTTATGTGACCAAAATTCTCACTGAGTTTTCTCAGCACTGGCTGAACCGATTTTGATCGAACCAGTTGCATTTGACTTGGTTTAGGGTCCCATACATCGCTATTGAATTTTTTGAAGTTTCGATAAGTAGGTCAAAAGTTATGCATAAAAATGTGTTTTCTCAAATACCCAGATCTCAATTATATGCATGTAAACGATGTCCGGATCCATCATCCGACCCATCGTTGGTTAGGTACTTAAAAGGCCTTTCCAATGAGTCCAACACATTGAAGATCTGGCAACCCTGTCTCGAGTTATGACCACTTAAGTGATATTTATGTACTTTTTTGAAGCCGGATCTCACTTAAATGTATGTAAACTATGTCCGGATCCATCATCCAACCCATCGTTGGTTAGGTTATCAGAAGATCTTTCCAACGAGTCCAAAACATTGAAGATCTGGCAACCTTGTCTCGAGTTATGACCACTTAAGTGATATTTATGTACTTTTTTGAAGCCGGATCTCACTTAAATGTATGTAAACTATGTCCGGATCCATCATCCGACCCATCGTTGGTTAGGTCATTGAAAGGCTTTTCCAATGAGTCCAAAACATTGAAGATCTGGCAACCCTGTTTTGAGTTATGACCACTTAAGTGATATTTATGCACTTTTTTGAAGCAGGATCTCACTTAAATGTATGTAAACTATGTCTGGATCCATCATCCGACCAATCGTTGGTTAGGTAATTGAAAGGCCTTTCCAATGAGTCAAAATTATTGAAGATCTGGCAACCTTGCCTCGAGTTATGACCACTTAAGTGATATTCATGTACTTTTTTGAAGTCGGATCTCACCTAAATGTATGTAAACTATGTCCGGATCTTTCATGCGACCCATCGTTGGTTAGGCAATTGAAAGGCCTTTCCAAAGTGTCCAAAACATTGAAGATCTAGCAACACTGTCTCGAGTTATTACCACATTAGTTATATCTGTGTTTTTTTTCTGGTACTAAAAAAACTTGAAATGTGTGTCCAAACCACTCATATTACCCATTTTTGGTAAAAAGTGAGGAAGGCATCAACCACATAGGTGGATTAGGTTAGTTTTTTGATTGAATTTTGGCCCAAAACCCGGAACTCAAAGCCTGATTTTTGAGAGCTCTTTTTCTGAAATACTTGTGCGATGTCTGTATCCGCTCTTAGAAATTTGTGTCTTCCATCATTGGAAAATCGCTCGTAAAATCCATATTCGTTTTTCTGATGTTGAACATCTCTTCATCCGTCAGAAATGAGCGTGGTTTAAGTTAGTTTTGCAAATGCAAATCATCCTTGCATAGAGAACGTTTGTTAAACATGTCATAAGAACTCTTGACTATTAGATTCTGAATTGGGTTAGGTGAACGTTGTCAAAACCCTTTAACAACATCCTGCCTTTAAGATTCAGAAGTGAGTTAGGAAAACGTTTTGAGAACCGTCCAAGAACATATCGTGGCAGACAAGAAATTTAAAGAGGCTTTTCATAATATACGTCCCAAGTTTTCGCTGTAAATATATGTTTCTTTATTTTAAACTTTATTTCTGAGTAATGTGATTTATCAGTTTTGACAGGGATACGATGAATAATAAAAATATAAACCAAAAAAAAAAATTCAATTTCATTATTATGCTTTTGAAGATATTTTATTTCAATTTGTGAGTACTAATCAACATCGCTTGATGCTATATACTCTGCTGCTGGTTCTCCCCGGTGGCTGCAATTTCAGTTTCCCTTTTTGATGAGGAATCCTCACGGCAAGCATGTCAAGTCCAGGCGCGCGTCTGCATCTTTCCACGAGGGGTTATGTTGAATGAGCAGGCCTGAACGTCAATTAGAAGTCTGCGGTCATCTAGCTTTTACCAAGTTCACTAACAGTTTGCTAAAACTTCCCATGAACATAAGCTGTTTCTATTTTTAGAACTATCTGTGCTTGTTTCGTCAACATGTTCCTTCTTGGGTTTTTAAAACACGAAAGAAAACTACACATAAGAGCAGTTCTCTAGGATTTCGGTCATTCGATTTTTTTTGTATTTTTTAATCCGACTGAAACTTTTTTGGTGCCTTCGGTATGCCCAAAGAAGCCATTTTGCATCATTAGTTTGTCCATATAATTTTCCATACAAATTCGGCAGCTGTCCATACAAAAATGATGTATGAAAATTCAAAAATCTGTATCTTTTGAAGGAATTTTTTGATCGATTTGGTGTCTTCGGCAAAGTTGTAGGTATGGATACGGACTACACTGGAAAAAAATAATACACGGTAAAAAAAATTTGGTGATTTTTTTATTTAACTTTTTATCACTAAAACTTGATTTACAAAAAAACACTATTTTTAATTTTTTTTATTTTTTGATATGTTTTAGAAGGCATAAAATGCCAACTTTTCAGAAATTTCCAGGTTGTGCAAAAAATCACTGACCGAGTTATGAATTTTTTAATCAATACTGATTTTTTCAAAAAATCGAAATTTTGGTCGTAAAAATTTTTCAACTTCATTTTTCGATGTAAAATCAAATTTGCAATCAAAAAGTACTTTACTGAAATTTTGATAAAGTGCACCGTTTTCAAGTTATAGCCATATTTAAGTGACTTTTTTGAAAATAGTCGCAGTTTTTCATTTTTTTAAATTAGTGCACATGTTTGCCCAGTTTTGAAAAAAATATTTTTGAAAAGCTGAGAAAATTCTCTATATTTTGCTTATTTGGACTTTGTTGATACGACCTTTAGTTGCTGAGATATTGCAATGCAAAGGTTTAAAAACAGGAAAATTGATGTTTTCTAAGTTTCACCCAAACAACCCACCATTTTCTATCGTCAATATCTCAGCAACTAATGGTCCGATTTTCAATGTTAATATATGAAACATTTGTGAAATTTTCCGATCTCTTCGAAAAAAATATTTTTGGAATTTTCAAATCAAGACTAACATTTCACAAAGGCCAAACATTCAATATTACGCCCTTTTAAAATGTTTGTCTTGATTTGAAAATTCCAAAAATATTTTTTTCGAAAAGATCGGAAAATTTCACAATTGTTTCATATATTAACATTGAAAATCGGACCATTAGTTGCTGAGATATTGACGATAGAAAATGGTGGGTTGTTTGGGTGAAACTTAGAAAACATCAATTTTCCTGTTTTTAAACCTTTGCATTGCAATATCTCAGCAACTAAAGGTCGTATCAACATAGTCCGAATAAGCAAAATATAGAGAATTTTCTCAGCTTTTCAAAAATATTTTTTTCAAAACTGGGCAAACATGTGCACTAATTTAAAAAAATGAAAAACTGCGACTATTTTCAAAAAAGTCACTTAAATATGGCTATAACTTGAAAACGGTGCACTTTATCAAAATTTTAGTAAAGTACTTTTTGATTGCAAATTTGATTTTACATCGAAAAATGAAGTTGAAAAATTTTTACGACCAAAATTTCGATTTTTTGAAAAAATCAGTATTGATTAAAAAATTCATAACTCGGTCAGTGATTTTTTGCACAACCTGGAAATTTCTGAAAAGTTGGCATTTTATGTCTTCTAAAACATATCAAAAAATAAAAAAAATTAAAAATAGTGTTTTTTTGTAAATCAAGTTTTAGTGATAAAAAGTTAAATAAAAAAATCACCAAATTTTTTTTTACCGTGTATTATTTTTTCCAGTGTAGTCCGTATCCATACCTACAACTTTGCCGAAGACACCAAATCGATCAAAAAATTCCTTCAAAAGATACAGATTTTTGAATTTTCATACATCATTTTTGTATGGACAGCTGCCGAATTTGTATGGAAAATTATATGGACAAACTAATGATGCAAAATGGCTTCTTTGGGCATACCGAAGGCACCAAAAAAGTTTCAGCCGGATTAAAAAATACAAAAATTAAAATTGAAGAAAAAAGACCGATTTCGTAGAGAATTGCTCATAAACAACTTGTTTGCGAGAAATCCCAGCCGAAGCCAAAGGTCAAATCTACTACATTATCATGTTTAGCAAACTGAAATGAAACATCATGTCTGCAAATGTCACTCTCCGAGTTCTACAAGCATGTTTCATTTAAGTCAGAATAAAATTCAAATGAACTTTTCGTAATCCGTTGCTAGATTTGGCATTTATGTTACACAACCATGTTTAACAATGGTTTTTTGATCAAAATTTGAACAATTTACCAATTGTTATGACACTTGTTCAATAATTAACGTATAAAAACGCTTGTGCAGCAATTGTTCAACAAAATAATAAATAGCGATGTTTTTCTTGCTACTTGGGCGAAAGTTTGATTTTAACGAAAATTTGCAGTTTTCAGATTTTTAAAAATAGTGACCATGAGTAACCATTCCTTTTTTTTGAATGTTCAGAAAATTTGCTATGAAATTGTCTTAGAGACATTGAAAATTGCACTTCTGGTTGCTGGGATACAACTGCTTAAAGAAAAAGAAATATCTCAGTAACTAATGGTCCGATTTCCAATGTGAAAACTTGAAACATTCGTGAAATCTTTCCGTAAACAATAGTTTGAATTTTTTAAAATAAAGACTAACATTTCAAAAGGGCGTAATATTTAATGTTTGGCCCTTTTAAAATGTTAGTCTTGATTCAAAAAATTTCAAAATAATGTATTTGAAAAGACTGGAACTCATAACTCGGCGGCAGATTTTTTTTGACCATACTTATAGACTTTAGCTCAAAAGTTGCGTGTTTTTGTCCCCTAAAACATATCAAAACATCTCAAAAATAAATATATACGTATTTTGGGAAAATGAGTTTTTGTGAAAAAAAGCTAATTAAAAAATCGGCTATTTTTTCCGTGTACCTATTTTGTTTCTGAATAGTCCTCTTTAATACCTACAACTTTGCCGAAGACACCAAATTGATCAGAAAATTCCATCAAAAGTTACATCTGTTAAAATATTTACGTACCATTTTTGTATGGACAGCTGCCAAAATTGTATGGAGACTTTTATGGATGAAACAATGACACAAAATAGCTTCTTTGGTCATAGGGAGGGCCCCCACAAAGTTTAAGCCAAATAAAATTCATTTCTGGTTTTGGTAGAGAGATGCTCCTTTTCTTTGTAATATTATAACCTCAACTTTTACCTATCACAAAAGGGCTCTCATTATACTGTTTCACGGTATAAAAATCATCTGGGAATGTGAACGGAGTTTGTGGCAGAAAAATAAATGTATTATTGCCTGTAGAAATGTGTAAATTTACATATATTTATGAGAAATTTCACTTGTTCGACTTAAAATGAACCATGCAATTTTAAATCATGAAAATTGTTAAACTGTAAACTAATCAGTAGGTATTTAAAAAAGTTTATTGGCAGCCAATTTTCAGTTAAATTCTGCTTTCTAACAGACGACGATTTGCCAAATTCATGCTGTGAGTGTTATCGCAACGGAAGTTTATTAGCAAAATAGATAGTTTATATCCGGGAGGGGCCATTGGATATTTCTGAAAGCTTCCGGCTTTTGATCCGGTCACTATTAGCTCACTTGTAGTCAGTTTGCGTTAGCACCAGCAACATGAAGGACGCCAAACCAGGTCCACGCTAATTACCTTTGCACCACTGAAGTTGGCAATTTCGTGCAGGTTTGCACACGGAAATAAATCTGTTTTAATTTTTAAAAAAATAATAAAAACGTTGATGCTTCTTAAAATTTGAACTTGATAATTTTTGGTCAGTAAAAACTATTTGATTTTTGACGATTTATCCGATTTTTGTCTTCCAGTGCTCACTTTGGGTGGCTCATTTGGCCGGCCAACTACTCTAAAAGCCACTACAAATCAATCAGAATCAAATTATGTGAACCGGGACCTCTGGTCGAGCTCTTCGGGCAACTGGTGAGAACATGCTAACTGGGTTCGCAAATTCCCGGCAAGTTGGCAAAATTACCTTCATTTTCCCGACTAAATGGACCAAAAACCATACATCATACCCCTTCCCTTGTCGACTTGTGGCTTGTTGGCCTCTATTCTGGCCAATGGATGCATGAAAATTCATTTCAGGGGAGCAAATTAAATTGCCGGAAGCGTTTCGGAAAAAGTACGAGGGCAGGATAGTCAACACCGATACTGTGCACCGATGAAATTTGCTCTCCGAAATGAGAGGTAGCAAATTCGATACCTTGAAATTTGAAAACATGTTTTTTTTTCTTCGGTGCTTAAACTGAAGTTCGGAGTCTGGGGCGATGTGTTGGTTCTCTGTGAGCAACCGATCGTCCAAAAATCAATTAAATTAATCGAGTTTTGGACCGAAGAAGTCTTTTCCTTCTCGATTTTAGGGTTAGACAAAACAGGACTCGTTTACGGAGTTTAGTTAGGTGGAAGGTAATTTGTTAAAATCCATGCAACCAATTTAGAAGGATTGATGAGGTCTTGAGGAGGCAGCAAGAATTTCTCAATTTCTAGTTAATTTTTTTTTAAAGTCAATTTCACCATTTAACTCAGACAGTCTCATTCTCATTCCTGATTGAATTCCAAGCCATCAAAGAATTTCTGAAGAGGTTCCTGTCACATAAAGAGCTGAAAAAGTCAAACGACTTGTGACAAGTGTTAATGCGCTGCGAATGTCGTCGGAAAAGCTCCAAAAAGGGCGGACAAAAATCACTTCGTTTTCCATAAAACTTTGTTTCTTCCCCTTCAAAGCAAAACTTCCACAACAAGCCGGCAGAAATCACCGCCCGTTAATGTTTCTCCAAATTCCAATCTAAACACCAAAACATTCAAATGCCACACCGTCGTCGTCGTCGGCTGCCATTTTCCCGGCCGGAAAGTTTCGCAATAAAAACATCCTTATCGTTGCAGCACAATCAAATTAACACCAACTGGCGGAGGTGTCGGGAAGGCCAGGGTGAAATGAATGAAAAAATAAGCTCAGGTGAATTCATTCAACAGATGATTCTGGGTTCGTCGTTTCCTCCCTTCCTCGAATGGGCGGAAACTTTTTAAAAGCCTATCCCATAAAGTTAAAATTCCATCGCCACCCACCGGGAAAAGCTCGCCCCACGAGAATCGTCTAATGGCTGTCATTTTCCCTTCCGGAGCTTTCCCAAAAAAATGGAATAAAAAAACACCGCGGAAAATTCTGCGTGCATTTTTCGCTCGCGACTGCAATAAATTTAATGCCACCCTCTTGATGATGGTGCTGCCAACTGGTTTATTTTTATTTGTCTAATCCATTACTTTTACTGTCGACGACGACGAGAGCGTTCGTAAATTTTCTACAATTTTTGACACTCGGGAGGTGTTTTGGGAGCTGTTTTGCTCGTTTGGCATGGTGTCGGGTTTTTTTTTTTAAATTTATAACTGTTTTTTATTCGATTGATCCTTTTAAAGTTTTCAGAATAAATTTTATGAACGATTTTTTTCTAGAAAGTTTTTTTCTCTTAGACCGATTGCTTCTTGAACGATTTTTCCTTGAACAACTGTTCCTTGAACGATCGTTCCTTAAACGATTGTTCCTTAAAAGATTTGTTCCTTGAACACATGTTCCATGAACTACTGTTCCTTGAACAACTCTTCCTTGAACAACTTCTCCTTGAACAACTAATCCATCCAATTGTTCCTTAAACGATTGTTCCTTGAACGATTGTTCGTTGAACGATTTGTTCCTTGAACAACTGTCCCTTGAGCGATTGTTCCTTGAACAATTGTTCCATGAACAATTGTGCCATGAACATTGTTCCATGGACGATTGTTCCTTAAACGATTGTTCCTTGAACGATTGTTCGTTAAATGATGTTTCCTTTAACGATTGTTCCTTGAGCAATTGTTCCTTGAACAACTAATCCATTCAATCGTTTGTTAAACGATTGTTCCTCAAACGTTTGTTCCTCGAACGTTTGTGCGTTGGACGATATTTCTTTGAACGATTTGTTCCTTGAACAACTGTCCCTTGCTCGATTGTTCCTTGAACAATTGTTCCATGAACAATTGTGCCATGAACATTGTTCCTTGGACGATTGTTCCTTAAACGATTGTTCCTTGAACGATTGTTCGTTAAATGATTTTTCCTTTAACGATTGATCATTGAGCAATTGTACCTTGAACAACTAATCCATTCAATCGTTTGTTAAACGATTGTTCCTCGAACGTTTGTTCGTTGAACGATATTTCTTTGAACGATTTGTTCCTTGAACGATTGTTCCTTGAACATTTGTTCCATGAACAATTGTGCCATGAACAATTGTTCCTTGAACGATTGTTCCTTAAACAACAATTCCTTGAACAACAGTTTCTTGAACAACTAATCCATGATCGATTGTTCCTTAAACAAATGTTCCTTGAACGATTGTTCATTGAATGATTTTTCCTTGAATGATTTGTTCCTTGAACGATTTGTTCCTTAAACAACTGTTCCTCGAGCGATTGTTCCTTTAACGATTGTTCCTTGAACAATTGTTCCATTAGCAACCATTCCTTGAACACCTGTTCCTTGAACATTTGTTCCTTGATAAAATGTCTATAAAAAAAAACTTGTTCCTTGAACGCCCGTTCCTTGAACAACTATTCCTTGAAAAATTGGTCATTGAACAATTGTTCCAACTAATCCATCCAATTGTTCCGTAAACGATTGTTCCTTGAACGATTTTTCTTTGAACGATTTGTTCCTTGAACAACTGTTCCTTGAACGATTGTTCCTTGAACATTTGTTCCATAAACAATTGTGCCATGAACAATTGTTCCTTAAACAACAATTCCTTGAACAACAGTTTCTTGAACAACTAATCCATGATCGATTGTTCCTTAAACGATTGTTCCTTGAACAACTGTTCCTTTAACGATTGTTCCTTGAACAATTGTTCCTTGAACACCTGTTCCTTGAACACATTTTTCATGAACAACTGTTCCTTTAACGATTGTTCCTTGAACAATTGTTCCTTGAACACCTGTTCCTTGAACACATTTTCCATGAACAACTGTTCCTTGAACAACCGTTCCTTGAAAGATTGTTCGTTGAACGATTGTTTCTTGAACAATCATTGTTCATGGAACGATTGTTCCTTCAGCTATCATCTTGAATTATGCTCCCTTGAACAATTATTTCTTAAAAGAATTTTCTTAAAGTCTTTGCTGGCCAGTCACCCTCTACCTTCCATCATGCACTCACCCACTCTGGAAGCAGGGACTTTCGTTGGCCATTTGGGGCAACAAAAACATTCGACGTAATGCAGTATTCCCCCCTCATAGTGGCTGCTGCTGTGTCACTTTCACCATATATTTCACATTTTTGCACTCTCGTAGCCCTCCGCTCAGCCATTTCCAGGATAAAAAGTGCACCATTTTTGCCGCGGAGGGGGGACGTGCGGAAATCGCATTCCTGGCAGCAAGATTGCACTAAAGTGTAAATACTTTTTATTGTTTTTACTGGCGCGCGCGTTAAGGCTGAGCTGGTCCTCAGGGTGTAGGAAGGAGTTAAGGTATACACATAACGGCGAGCGTGTTCGTCTAGGATGCACACTGCACACAGCAGGGCAAACCCGACAACACACCGGTGTGGCAAGATGGTACAGAGATAAAAATGGGTTCGTTTGGGTGGAAAATTCCCCATCAGTTATCACACCTCTTTGGCCGGGTGGCGCAGATTGTAGATTGCGATGCACACTTTTTTATTTCTCTCCTGTTCTCGTTGTTGTGGAATTAAATTTTGGTTTAGTTTCTGGTGTGCTGGATTGTTTTAAAGATAGGTAGAAAATGTTATCTGAATGAACTTTTTTTTTGCTTTGTTTGTACTTTACTTCATGTTTTAACAAAAAAAAGGAAGTTCAAGATTTGAAAATCAATTCTCTTTTAATTGCTTAAATACTGTTAACTTGGAATGTCTCGTAAACGTTAAAATTTGATAAACATTTGCTCTTTTATACCTAACACACGTTTTTAGCATGAATGGCAAAATTAATTCCTGAAATTTTCACTACAATGCACAGTGGTCAAGATCACAAAATTAAATGGAAAATTGATTTTCCGAAAAAAAAAAAAGTGAAGTTTCATAGGTGTCTTCAGAAGAGTTGTTGCAAGTGGTTTGGTTTGGTTGAAAATTAGGGTGGTTTACGGTTAAGGTGATTTTGAAAATCAAGCTTTTCCGGAATATTTTTCATGTTTTTTTTTGTCTTCTAGAAAGTTGTTGAACTTTTCAATCCACAGGGCATTATATTGACTGTTTTGCCCTTTTTTTGAAAAGATCAGATAATTTCACAAATGTTTCATGTTTTAACATTGAAAATCAGACCAATAGTTGCTGAGATATCAACATTAGAAAATTGTGGGTTTTTAGGGTGAGACCTAGAAAACATCAATTTTCCTGTTTTTTTTTTAATCTTTGCATGGCAATATCTCAGCAACTAAAGGTCATATCAACAAAGTTCAAAAAATAAAAAATA
Organism: Culex pipiens pallens; assembly: GCF_016801865.2. NCBI lineage: Eukaryota > Metazoa > Arthropoda > Insecta > Diptera > Culicidae > Culex > Culex pipiens. Next base: position 58,563,804 of record NC_068939.1, on the reverse strand, counting down.
TAGAGAATTTTCTCAATATTTCAAAAATATTTTTTTCAGGAGTGGGCAAACAAGGGCACTAATTTTTAAAAAATGAATAACTGCTACCATTTTTAAAACAAGTAACCAAAAATGGCTCCAATTTGAAACCGGTGCAATTTAACAAAATTTCACTAAATGAGCAATTCTCTACCAAAACCGGAAATGGATTTTATTTGTTTTTTTTTTGGTTTGGCTCAACCTTTGTGGGGGCCTTCCCTATGACCAAATAAACTTTTTTGTGTGATTGGTTCATCCATACAAGTCTCCATTTAATTTTGGCTGCTGTCTATACAAAAATGGTATGTAAATATTCAAACAGCTGTAACTTTTGAGTGAATTTTCTGATCAATTTTGTGTCTTCGGCAAAGTTGTAGGTATTGTTGAGGACTTTTGAGAAAAAATAGGTTCACGGGAAAAAAAATTGCAGATTTGTTCATCATTTTTTTTTTCACTAAAACTCAATTTCCCAAAATACGTATTTTTTGATATTCGAGATTTTTTGATATGTTTTAGGGGACAAAAATCCGCAACTTTTGAGCCATTGAGAAACATGGTCGAAAAATCTGCCGCTGAGTTATGAATTTTAGAAAAATAGTGATTTTTGGAAAAAAAATCAAAGTTTTATACAAAAACAAGATTGACATTATTTTTTAATGCAAAATTGAAGTTGCAATCGAAAAGTAGGGGAAAGTGGGGCAAGTGTAACAAGCTAAGGAAATGCTCGTTATAACCCATTAAAAAGTTAAAAAAATCCATCGGATTTTATCATAAACATCTTATTCTAGGTCTTAACTAAGACTTTGTCAGAGCAAGTTTTTAAAAAATCCTGTTTTTTAATGTAAAAAATTGATTTTAAAATTTTTGATTTTCCGTACGTTCTACTCAACTAGTGGGGCAAGACGAACAACCCGTTGGGGCAAGAGGAACAATGCATGAAAAAACATGTTAATTTGCTAACAATTGAACTGTTATCACTTAGATACATCAGATTAGAATGTATTTGAAAGGTTTCTTCCATTTTTAGATTAAATAATAATGTTTTGCTAAAAATTTTATCGTTTTTACGAAAAGAAATATTACTTAGATGATAAATAGTAAATTTTCATAATATCACTATATTTTGTATGGACAATTTTTTTAACAATTGTTTATCAGTTTTTAAGTACTTTCATGTATTTATTTCCCAATAAAATATGTTGTTGCAGCAATTCGTAATTTTTTCCATACTAAAAATCCATATGGTACACTTGCCCCACCTGAACAAGATTTTTTAAAAGCTCTCAACAAAAATAACCAAAAGTTAAATCATACTTTGTAATAGGTGCATGTCATTGGTAGGGACACTACTGATCTAGGAAAAATAGCATTTTGATAAAATGAGTCTTAAAACGAACCCTAAGCCTTATTTTGTACTTTCCAAATATTATAAGAAAACAAAAGTTTTGAAAAAACTTCATTAAATCTTATGCCCCGTGGCGTTTACGTCGTTTTGGCGGTTATGTGGTAGTAGAATCAGCTAATTGCATTGCTAGCAACAATTCCTCATACTAGAAATAATCAAAATTGTAAAAATTACGGCCGTACGAGCGATTGTTCCTCTTGCCCCATATGGTCGTCTTGCCCCACCTTCCCCTACTTAACAGATTTTTTGATAAAGGGCTCCGTTTTCAAGATATAGCCACCGAAAGTTTGAGTATTTGCAGTTTTTTAATTTTTAAAAATATTGACCATGAGTGATCGTTTCTAAAAATATTTTTTTTGAAAAGTTCAGAAAATTTTCTATAAAATTGTCTAAGAGACATTGAAGATTGAACCTCGGGTTGCTGAGAAAGAGCCGCAGAAAGAGCAAATAATGGTCTGATTTTCAATTTTAATTCATGAAAAATTCGTGAAAATTTTAAATTTTTTAAATCAAGACTAGCATTTAAATTGGGCGTAATATTCAATGTTTGGACCTTTTAAAATGTTAGTCTTAATTTAAAAAAAATAGCATTTTAAATGGGCGTAATATTCAATGTTTGGACCTTTTAAAATGTTAGTCTTGATTTAAAAAAATTCTTAATATTTTTTTCGAAAAGATCGGGAAATTTCACGAATGTTTCAAGTATTAACATTGATAATCGGTTGCTACATTAGTTGCTGAGATATCGTCATTAGAAAATGGTGGGTTATTTTGGTGAGATTAAGAAAACTTGTCTTCAATTTTCGTGTTTCTTTTTCTGAAAGCAGCACTTTCTCAGCCTCCCGAGGTCCAATCTTCAATGTCTCTTAGACAATTTTATAGCAAATTTTCTGAATTTCTCAAAAAAATATTTTTAGAAATGGTCACTTATGGTCACTATTTATAAAAATCTGAAAACTGCAAATATTTCGCTAAAATCAATCTTTCGGTGGCTATATCTTGAAAACGGAGCCCTTTATCAAAAAATCAGTAAAGTACTGTTCGATTGCAAATTATTCCAAAAATCACTGTTCTTTCAAATATCAAAAAATCTCGAAAATCAAATAATACATATTTTGGGAAATTGAGTTTTAGTGATAAAAAAATTGATTAAAAAATCTGCAATTTTTTTCCGTGTACCTATTTTTTTCTCAAAAGTATTAAACAATACCTAAAACTTTGCCGAGGACACCAAATTGATCAGAAAATTAACTCCCAGAAAGTTTAAGTCAAATAAAAAAATACAAATAAAATCCATTTCCGGTTTTGGTAGAGAATCGCTTATATAATCATGAAATAGGCATTTTCATTTACCTGCTTGCATAATACATAACGTTTTCTCTATTCCACTACAAAAATCATTTCAATTTTTTAACCCTTTGACCAGAACGTCGCTGGTTCGAAGAAGCTTTTTAGTTTTTTTTTTAATGTATGTAATCACTAATTTTGATTATAAAAATGAAAAAAAAAAACCTCAAAAGTATTTAAGTCAGGATTGAACCAGGAACCTCGTGATGGTGCTATGGTGTGACAATAAACAGCTCGGTTTGGGTTCTAGAGTGACACAAAACCGCACCACGGCGCACCAGATCTTGGTGTTCAGTGAAGCCTGGTTAAACTCATTTTTTCTCAATATGAAAATGAGCATTTTTAGATCGTTGCCCATTTGCCCATAACATTTGATAGAATTGACCAACATTTGTTTTGCAAGAAGAGAAATGTTCGTTTTGACAAGCTAAAATTTTCTAGAAAGGCCCAAAAATGTACAAAGTTCATTTTGTAGTTAAAGTAAAAACAAGTTTTAACTGAAATATATCTGGAGTTTCGAGTATTTTCAAATATTTTTGAAATAAATATCGTCAGATATTTTTTTCGGAGTAACATACAATGAAACTGTTTGATTGTCCATTTCAATATCTGTTTAACGGCAACATTCTCACAACTCTGTCAAAGCTCTGTCAAATGTTGCACACATCCTTAACCAGAAGTACATTCAGACATTATTTTAACGATGGTTGAACAGTACACATCGTCCTTTTTTCACGTTCATCTAACATCACTTAGCGTCCCATTTTTTCCCCCTGTTGCTGAATATTGAGGGCTGGCACCCCCTCTGCAAGGCACCTCCAATCGCCATTTAGTCAATGACCTTTTTTTTATCTGGAACACGACGTAGAAGGTCCACGAACCTTTATTAAAAGTGATAAAATTTTAGGACCAACACCCGGTTTGCGTTTTCCACGTGCGCCCGCGTCCATCCCTTTTTGGCAAATTGCAAGGATTTTTTTGAAACTTTTTTTTTCTCAAAACGTGAGCTGTGAAGTGGTTTGCCAATAAAAGTCTCTAATGGAGGGAAAAAACGTTTTCACGGTTGGTCGGGCGACGCGCCATTTGCGTTAAAAGGTTCCACGTTCTGGAGATGTCTTAATTCCTTCTGCTCCCGGTCTCTGCCAAGTCGTCGTCAGTATTGCTTGATTGGTGACGGTTCGCTAGATTAGGCTGGTCGTTTGGAAAATTGCTCCGACAAATCGGACCAATTAAGACGCGCGCAACCGAGTCCTGGCTTTCGGGGTCAACTGTTGCCAAAGTGATGGCCGGGAGTTGGGCGTTCATTTATCCTGGGTAGTTGTATTCCGAAGATATTACCTGGAACGAGGGAAAAGGGAGAAAAACATCATGTTAGAGACTCAGTGAAGTAAAACTAATTTTGATTTAGTGGTAATTGGTTAACCTGGATGATTAATCATTCAAATAATTCCAATATATTTTAGTGAAACTTATTAGCTGAAGTTCAACACAGAGCTCTTCCAAAACTTGAACCAAAATCTAAGAATGCCATTTCCGGTCGGGCATGATCGTGAAATAAAAAAAAGAAGATCTCCCCCAAGTACACAACCCCCCTAATCAAGACTGTCTTCTGGAAAACCCTCAAATTTGTGTCGGTACTGCAAATATGATGACGTTGCGTTCGTGACGAACTGCCAGCGCACCATTCGTAGCCAGGCTGAGCCAAAAGTAAACAAATATTTTACTGCCCTGCCAATTCGGCCAGTTTCTCTGTTTTATTGCCGTTGCGTGCTTTTTTTGTTGCCTCTCTTAGTGACGCATGCGAGGGAAAAAATCCACCACTCCCTCTGCTTACTCTTGCTGACGATTTTTCGCAATTTTCCTAGCGGTTTGTTTGTGGAGAAGTATTTCGCTGCCAACACGCAGAAAAAGTGGAGTTTTAGTTATGTTGTTAAATAAAAAAAATCTTTCACTAAACTCTTTTAAAATTGCTTGAAAAAATTTTAAATTCAAATTCAATTCTTCAAATTTTAATTATTGACCAACTCCCCAGAAAAAAGAGAACCCCTGAAAGCAATCAACATCAAGGACAAGTTTGGATCACCAGAGTGATGGTCATGGGCGGAATGGACGGAGCACGAAACGGTTCTTCTGTTTTGGTTCCAACGTTCCGACGACGAGGACTGGATCGATATGCAGCAGCAGCAGCAGCCAATATTTGTTTCATGGATGTTTTTGTACGATGATGATGATGGACGGGACGTGGTATGCGGGGGTGATCCGGGGGATTATGGCGAAAAATTATGCGTAACATACCGATTTTCGCATCCTGGGTTCACCATGGACCGGAGTCGTTTGGCAACGATTGCAGATGATGGTCCTTGTGTATTGAGCAGGGATTTCAGATTGAAGTGTACTGTATTGAATGTGATATTTTTTGCTTGCTTCTAAAAAACTGGAAACATGTTTTGAAAAAAAAATTAGAGGACTGCATTATTTTTATAAATAAGCACTTTCATCACAATTTTGCATGGTAGAGTTGGTAAATTTAAGGTCCTTTAAATATTCGAAGCTTACGGAAGAGAAACCAAAATTCTCGATTATAATTATTTTGAGATAATCAAATGCACTAAATTTCAAATCCATTTTTATCATATTTCTTTGATTTTTTAATAATTAAAATTCGTCATTTGAATGGTTCTATTCGAACCCATGTGAATACGAAAAAAGATGTCCCGATTTCTCTTCCGTGTGATTTTGATACCAATGCAATGCCTTTTTGTTAAAACGAAAACTTCAATTTTTAATTTTTCAGTTTTAACACGTTTTTCAATGATTCCGTGAAGAGGTAAAAATTGTGTGTCAAAAAAGTTTCTAGGTTGCAAGTTTCGGAATTTTTTCTAAAACTATTGTTGACAGTATTACTAAAATTATTTTTTTTTTTTTAAATAAATCCTGTACAAAAACATAGATCAGTAAAAAATCTGACCGATTTAATAATACTTGAGAAATAAATTGAAATGTTTGTTGGAACATTGATGTGATCATATTATAAATTATTCAAAAAAAAAACATGCATAACAATAAATAGTATAAAAATGTTTATAACTGACAATTCCAATGGGTCCTTCTTCCAACATTTTCAAAATATTTTGTTTTCAAATGATGATTAAATTTCGCAAATGTTTCATTTTTAACATTATAAATTGGACCATTAGTTACAGTGATATTAAAATTTGGAATGAGACTTAAAATACTCCAAATTTCTTTTTCTTTAATTAGCAACCAGTGCACAGTGGGAAAAATCAAGACAAAAAAGGACTTAACTGATGCCAGTCAATGAGAACCTTCAACCAAGACTTTTCCTATGTGAAAAATTCCGAGGAATCGCTTGGTGATGGTGAGAAACCGCGGAAATTTGCGTTAGGTCCTCTATGGCTGATTTACCCTAGTTTTTGCTGTTTTTATTTGTTTCAAATATATATTTCTGTGTGTAATGAGTAATGATTTTCAAGTATATTAAGCGGGTTTTCACCGTCACGAGTCGATTTCTCGGATTTTTTCAAGTAAAAAAGAGTGATGTCAAAGTATTGAATATTTCAGCAACATATTAAAATTCAATAAAAACAGCAAAAATAGAGCGTTACAGCCCATTCCGCGGGTTCTCACTATCAGGAATCCATTCCTCGAAGTTTTTCACTTCAGATGATGATCATTTTCGTAACATATTTGAAACAACTAAAAACAGCAAAAAATTGGTTAAATCGGCCTTCGACGGGCCTTACGCTAATTTCCGCGGATTATCACCATCACCAATCGATTCCTCAGAATTTTTCACATAAGAAAAATCGTGGTTGAAGGTTCTCGTTTAGTGGCATCAATTAAGTCCTTTTTTTGCCTTGATTTAACCCACTGTGTAGTGGTCCAATCTTTAAATTCTCTTGGGCAATTGTATTGAAAACTTTATGAACTTTTTGAAAAACATTTTAAGGAATGGACAAGCTTACAACATTGAAGATCTGGCAACCCTGTCTCGAGTTATGGTCACTTAAGTGATATTTATGTACTTTTTTGAAGCCGGATCTCAATTAAATGTATGCAAAAGATGTCCGGATCCATCATCCGATCCATCGTTGGTTAGGTAATCGAGAGACCTTTCCAACAAGCTTACACCATTGAAGACCTGGCAACCCTGTCTCGAGTTCTGACCACTTAACATTCCAACGTCCAAGGCTCCAAAAAAGTTGGAACGGTAACTTCAACTCAATGGTTCTCGGGCCTAACTCAACCAATCAAGATGATTCTTCTTTCCAGTGATTTGTTAGGATGTCTAGATGATTCTAGAACTTTGCAGAACTTGATTTGATCAAATCTGTAATTTTAGCGATCAAAAACATCGTTCCAACTTTTATTTTCGCGTGTAAAAAAAAATTCATCGAAAATTCCGCGGAGGCAGTCTTTTTAAAAAAGGTGGAACGATGTTTTCGGTCGCAGAAATTACAGATTTGTTCAAATTAAGTTCTGCAAAGTTCGAGAATCATCTAGACATCCTAACAAATCACTGGAATGAAGAATCATCTTGATTGAATGATTTAGGCCCGAGAACCAGCGAGTTGAAGTTACCGTTCCACCTTTTTTGGGAGGCTTGGGCGTCCGTGTAAGTTGGACATGCGTTGGGCGTTCCAGTGTTAAGTGATATTTATGTACTTTTTTGAAGCCGGATCTCAATTAAATGTATGCAAACGATGTCCGGATCCATCATCCGACCCATCGTTGGTTAGGTAATCAAGAGACCTTTCCAACGAGTCCACAACATTGAAGATCTGGCAACCCTGTCTCGAGTTATGACCACTTAAGTTATATCTGAGTACTTATTTTTCTGGATCTAAAAAATTGCTGAAATATGTGTCCAAACCACTCATATTACCCATTGTTGGTAAAAAGTGAGGAAGGCATCAACCATATAGGTGGATTAAGTTAGTTTTTAATTGCAAAGTTGATTTCACATTCAATACTGAAGTCAAAAAATGTTTTTGACGGAAATATTTTTTTAAATTTTAATCACTTTTTTTAAATCATACTTACCTGTTGCTTGAAAATCTTCATTTTATCCTTTTTCAAACTGTAGAGTTTAATTTGAAAATATTTTTCCTGTTTTTAAATCATTGCATGGCAATATCTTAGCAACTTAAGGTCGTATCAACAAAGTTCAAAAAAGCAAAATATAGAGAATTTTCTCAGCTCTGAAAAATGTTACCTAAAACTGGCTATAAATTGAAAACGAAAA